>NW_027111010.1:18417-18788 GCF_000696795.3 Halyomorpha halys | reverse complement strand
TTGACAAAAATTGTTTTTCTCGAGCTGTCACGCATACTCAAATGGCATAGCCTGAATACGCATTCGCAGGCTGAAACTTGACGTTCTCTTAATCTGCGCATAGATATTTTAAACAGCTTACGCGAGACGTCAGTTTCTTCTCTTCTAATTTGTTGAATAGCTCGAGATACTTCACCATCTAGGTTTGTAGGTTCTGATTTTGACACGTATTTAGCGATGTAATACGCAATCGACTCATTTGTACCACACGGTTGTATTGGCGGTTGTATATTGGCTTTCCACATTTTTAGCAAAGCAGCACTGTAATTATTTACCCAACCATCTTCACTTTTTCTTTTCAGAACGCAAATGCGACCACCGTTGTAGATGAA
>NW_027111010.1:14371-17797 GCF_000696795.3 Halyomorpha halys | reverse complement strand
AGGGTGAAATTTGAATTACTAAATTTGACCCAAGAATAAATAAAAAAACAAACGTGGTGAGCTAAATAAAACCGTTTAATAAAAAAACAAACGTGGTGAGCTAAATAAAACCATTTAAAAAGAAAAGGAATTTCGTAGAGAAGTGACGAATCGCTCTGTCGATTATAAACTTTTTACTGGAACTTCAATAAAAGTTATTTTAAAAAATGAGGTTGAAAACCTCAGAAAAAGATATCTGAGTGGAACATAAGTAGGGTCCTGCGTTTTAAAACCAAAAAATAAACCGTTTTTGAGACAGCGTGTGAATTAAATATGGGTCAAATATCATTCCAAGATTAGTATCCACAGCGCCATGGTATATTTATGCAATGATTGAGGGAACGGCTAAGCCGGCTTTTACTTTTGTCCTCAAATCATTCAACTATTTAACGTGATTGCTATGAAGGAAATCGAGCTCAATATCCTGTAATTGATTGTATCAAATGTGTTTAGTATGTTCATCACGTGTTTAGCACATGATACATGATAAATATAACAATATTTTGAGCTAAATACAAGGCTGATTTATAGGTTTTATTGTTCAAATTACCTATTAATATTCCAAGAATGTTTCGAACAATTTCAGCCCAAAACATTGAAAAAATATGTTTAATCTGCTTGTTTCTGAATATATAAGGTTTGTTTTGAGTCAGCGTTTAAACAGATTTCCAATTTTTATGTCTCAAATTATACAGAACCGCTGGTTTCCTTCAAAATTTTTAACTGGCTGTTACGGTGGGTAGGGGTTCAAAAGGAAGCTTTACGAGCCCAACCGTGAATAGTGCTGAAAATAAAATAAATGAACTGCCGAATTTTTTTATCATTATATTTTAAGTAATTGAACATAATAAACTATTAAAAAAATGTATAGAAACATATAAACTAGAAAAATAATTTAAAAAAAAAACTTTAAACACTTAATCCAACTTAAAACTATTAAAACATTATATTGAAGTAGAACAAAAAAGGAAAAAAAAGTCTTATATCACCGGTGATTAATGGAGCCCGGTTGTGGTTGTTGTCCTGAGTGGATGTTCTCGTGGAGGTAGATTGACAAAAGGACGTACATCACGCTGCCTTGTCTTCTTGGAGGATGAGCCGAAATAGTCTGCCCACATTGGCTAAAATGATGAAGATGACGGAGATGGCCAGAATGCTGGCAACTACGAGTGCGAGTGAGGAGATAATGGAGACGATATGTGCGGATACTGAGACATTTATAAGTCATCTCTCAATTCGCAGTATAAAAAGCAACAGAGAGGGGATTTTTTTTTATTTATAGCATCTGCCACATAATTTATTAATGATCATGATCATATGTTATCCACAACATTGGCCTTCTTCTCAACCTGAAACATCCTTTAACTTAGTATTTAAAATAGAATAAATTCCTATAGAATTATCATTGTAAAAAAAAACTTATACGCTTGCCGAAGTAAATCTTATATACATACTTTAAACCTAGAAATAAAATAAATAATGAATAAATCTTCCTACAATAACCTAAACAAGTTATAATGAAAAAAACAAACAATATTTACAAAAATCACAAACAAACCGAAAATAGAAAACAATAAATGAAATAAATAACTAGATTTTTAATAATATAATCTATTTTTGGCAGTATGAGGACACTACAATTTTTATATTGTCATTGCTGGAAGTTTTAAATTGTTCGATATGGACAGTTCTCCTCTTTTTTAGGTTCCGGGATGCTCTCTGCTGTGACAATATTATGTTCTCTAATGGTTATTACCCTGAATGGACCCTCGTATCACTGCATCTTCTTACCCCTGTTAGATCCCAACTTTCTTCATACGATCGTTCTGATATTGATCGCTCCCATCCAATCTGTGACCTTATGCCTCCTTGATGCTCCTTCAGGTGCCACCCTCCTGGATTTTTTCCTTTTCCAATCTTCTCCGTGCCTTCTCCCATAAATGGTTGTTGTATATAGTCCCATCGTTGTCCGCGAAGCCCAAAGAGGATCTCAAACGGCCAAAACCCCTTAACTGTATGTACAGAATAATTGTAAGCCGCAATAGCCTTAGGCATTGCCACGTCCGGTTCCAGTCCCTGGTCGATGTGATATAATCGAAGATGGTTACTCAACGTTCCATGAAGCCGCTCTGCCTCCTCTACTTCTGGAGGTAGTATCAAATATCAAATATCAAACTGGAACGGGGATAATTCTAAACTCCATCTCAAAATTTTATCATTTTTTATTTTGTTGTTATGCTTCTTATTAAAAATAAAAGAAAGAGCCATTTGATCTGTAACGACCTGAAATTTTTTTCCGATAAGGTATGCTTTCCACTTCTTTAGTATTCCACTATGGCTGCAGCCTCTTTCTCTATGGCAGATTGAGACCTCTCAGATTTTGACAAAGTACGGGAAAAAAATGCAACTGGTCTCCTGACTTAGCGTAGCTACAATAGCTACACCGGATGCATCACTTTCAAGAACTAGTGGTGAGCTACCAGATATAGTAGTAACCAGTGAATTGGCAATTTCTTTTTTTAACCTGGCATAATCTTGAGCGGTTTGAGGACCCAAAGGAAAAGTGACAGATCTCGTCATGCCACTAATTTTCTCAGAAAAACAGAAATTGAGTAATGAGCGAAAAGTCCGAGAGTACGTTTCAAGGAAGAAGCATCGTTAGGCAGAGGCAACTCAAGTAAGGGTTCCAATCTATCAGGATCAGGACGTATTGAGTTTTTTGATATGACATAACCAAGAATATGTATAAAGAAATATTGAAATTGAAAATTTACTTTTCTGAAGATTTAATTCTAGACCATATTTTCTTACTGCTGACATGAAACATTGAAGATTATTGTCGTGTTCACCTTAATCATTACCACAAACAGTGATGTCATCCAAATAAGAGAAAACTCCTGTTAGACCTTCATCAGAAATAATTTTGTCAATCACGCGTTGATAAAACATGCTACACCATTGGTAACACCATATGGGATCCTTTTGAACTGATACAATCTTCCTTGATCTTCAAATGCAGTGTAGACTTTCTCATTATCTGCAACGGGAACCTGGTGGTAGGCACTTTTCAGATCTATTGTACGTACTTTGCTACGTTTCTTACTAACTCATCCATGTTGGGTAGAGGGTAGGCGTCTAATAATGTGAACTTGTTGATGGTTTAGGAATGATCTATAACAAGCCTCTTCTTATGATTTTGAACAACCAAAACCTGGGCTCGCCAAGGAGAGTTGCTTTCCTCAATAATGTCATCAGAAAGTAGTTGTTCTATTTCCTGTTTGATGAATCTTTGTCAGACTCAGAATAAACTCTTGACTTTGTAGCTATAGGTATGAAATTTGGAGCGAGATTTTTTTTTTTTTTTTTTTTTTTTTTTTTTTTTTTTTT
>NW_027111010.1:8995-13010 GCF_000696795.3 Halyomorpha halys | reverse complement strand
ACGATCGAAGTACAGGGTCGAATGCAATTCTCATCTCTGGTGCTCAAACTCAAAGTTTTATTCTCTAAGAGTCGTTGGCGTATAGAATTCGATGTAAGTCCATTAATTAGAAGCATCACGAACATATTCATCTTTATGCTGAGAAGCTGTAGCTGCTTTGAATTCACATTCCTTGGCAAGGTGATTTAAATTTTGTACAAACTTGATCTATACTTTCTCCCACTTTCCTTCTTGTTGCGAGCAAGTGTCTAGCAAAGATTTCGTTTTTCTTTTTTATATAAATAGTATTTAATGCATACACGGCTTCTCGGAATGACCCCAAATCATTCACTACATCATAAACATTATGAGACAAGTAGTTTGTAAATACCTTAAATTTATCTATTAAACACTACACGAGTTTACGATCTATTTTAGCTATTACGACAGCTTTTGCAAGATTCAAGGGCTCACCATTGGTAGTTGCTAAGACTATGCCAGCTGCTACTGGTCCTCTTGTACTACTCACTGAGTTCTTCTTCCTACATACCGAAGCGTAATGCCCCTTTATTTTGCAGTTCCTACATTCAACGTCTTTAGCAGGACACACTGAGCGAGGGAGACGGTTGTAACCACATCAAAAACAATTACCCCTCTTCCTCGGAATAGCAGAAAGAACAGGAGATGTTATTTCAAAATTGTCTTCTGGTGAGACAACATTGGATGGCACGCAGCTGACTGAGTACTTTTCCTGGTATTGTTCGGATTGTTGGTGAGCCATTTCCAGGGTCTGAGCTTGATTTACAGCCTCCTTCAAACTCAAAGTTTTATTCTCTAAGAGTCGTTGGCGTATAGAATTCGATGTAAGTCCATTAATTAGAAGCATCACGAACATATTCATCTTTATGCTGAGAAGCTGTAGCTGCTTTGAATTCACATTCCTTGGCAAGGTGATTTAAATTTTGTACAAACTTGATCTATACTTTCTCCCACTTTCCTTCTTGTTGCGAGCAAGTGTCTAGCAAAGATTTCGTTTTTCTTTTTTATATAAATAGTATTTAATGCATACACGGCTTCTCGGAATGACCCCAAATCATTCACTACATCATAAACATTATGAGACAAGTAGTTTGTAAATACCTTAAATTTGTCCTCATTCTGTTTTCAAATCCTAGAAGTTATTAAATGTCTTTAGCCAATGTACCCATTCTTTACCTGCTGAAGGAGAACTGGGCTCAGTCTCGAATCTAGTTAGTCTGAGATACTTATCCATTTGAACTTTACTAGAGACTATACATTTAAATGAATAAAATTGTTTTGAATTAAGTAGGTATAAATCAAATCACAGATTAGAACCTTTAGAAAGGTTTTTATTCAATTAAATGTAGACATAAACATTTGAACATAAACGAGAGCAAAACAAATGAAACATTAACAATAGACAGAAAAAGAAGGGAGTGTAGCCTTCAGCACCTCCAGAAACCCTTAAATTAAAATTTCTGGAAAAGTTCGTAAATAAAAATTCTTAGTCCGAAATTTTCGCCTTTGATTTCTTTTCAAAAATGGAAATTTCTTCAATACTACTCGACCGAGCTACACCAAACTTGGCAGTTGTGTATGTGACTTATACATATTTACAATTATATAGATTTACAATTTTATGGGTTCTGAAGGGATAAGAAATGATTGAACAGGCGAGATTTAAAGGAATAGAGGGTATTGGAGCGACGGATATTAGAAGGTATGGAGTTATAAGGATGAGGATCAGATATAGAACGATCTATGGGTGGCAGAAATTCGGTGGGCGCTTGTGGTCAAATCTGAAGACCGGTATTGCGGGAGCGAATAGAGGATTTGAATTGAAGGGCTCGGAGATGTATGAAGGACGGCGGGAATGGATGACTTAGAAGATGAAGGATGCCAGAAAATACTTACGAAGGTAGGAAGGATAAAGCCACTTCAGCTCATTAGAAAACAAGAAACAGAGGCATCCTTTGGGATCCCGAAGATGAATCATACACAGCAATTTATCAAACGTTTTAATTTTGCCTCGAGATTCCCAGAGGCACCCCATATACCGTACAGCAATAGTCAAATTGGGGAAATATTAGAGAAGTGACTAGGAGCCTACGAGTTTCAAATGGAAATAGGTAGCGGAGGTAATTTAGACGGTTTAAAGCGGAAAAGGTACGGCGGGAGATATTGGATACATGGTGTTTCCAGGAAAGCGTTTGATCAAAAGTCATACCTAGGTCTTTGATGGTGGGGTAAAATTTGATAGGACTATCATGTAGGAACAGAGTTGGAATATTAGAAACAGTTTTAAGGAGATGATTGGAGCCTATTAAGATTGCCTTCGTCTTCTCGACGAAGACGAGAGTCTGCCTCGTCTGCATTTAGCTTTAATTTATTAGCTCTCGCCCATTCACAAATCCCATCCAAGTCTTCTTGAAGTTTCTATGTGGCTGGTAATAGATCAGAAGGAGAGAAGGGCAGGTATATTTGGAAATCATCTGCATAGATGTGGTATTGGGAGTGATGGATCTGGAGGGGAAGGTCATTAATGTAAATATCAAACAGAATAAGAGATAGAGAGGAACCTTGAGGAACAGCATAGGAGAGGGGGAAGGGTCTTAGATGGAGGTTGACCTGAGACGACTACATACTGGGACCGATTTGAGAGAAAGGATTTGAACCAACACAGGGCACTGTTGGATAGAGGAACGTTACGCAATTTAGTAAAGAAAATGTTATGGTCAACAGTGTCAAATGCTTTGGAAAAGTCTAGAAGGATGAGGATACTGTGGTTTTGGTGTTCAATGGAGTTTTGGAGGTCATGGGTTATTTTAAGGAGAGCGGATTGCGTTGAATAGCCAGATCAAAAGCCAGATTGGAAAGGGTTGATAAGGGAACATTCATCTAGGAAGTTGGAGAGTTTATTTTGGACAAGCCGTTCTAACGGTTTGGTTTTGAAAGGTTAGATAGGAGAGAAATAGGACGGAAATGGTGCAGTAAGCTAGAGTTGGAAATTTTCTTCAAAGGTCGGTCTAGGGCAGTTTTCCAGGAATATGGGAATATGGAGTTTTGCAATGAAAAGTTGTAATGTGGTAAAGGACAGGAATAACGACAGGAAGGCTGGATTTTATTAGTTTTACTGGAATATTATCAGGGCCATAATCATTAGTGTGGTATTTTAGGACAGCGGAAAGTAAGTGATTCATCGTAGGACAGATGTGAAAAAAAAGAAGTCTTCAGGATTGAAATTGTGGTTTTGAATATTGGAAGTAGAGGAATTATGAGCGTATGATAAGAAATTCGAACGATAGTTCCGACTGCTTCTGCAGAGTTTCTTTTATTTCCTTCAGTTCGTCTTTACCCTGAAGTTTGCACCTCATTTCTTTCTTTAACTTCATCGCTCAGCCCCCTCAGTAGGTCTAACATAGTACTAGATTCAGCGGCTGGCAATAAGGTCGTCTGGAGTCAAATGGAAGGAACTGAGATTATTGGATTCTGGTAGGAATAGGTTACGAAGTATTTTCCATTTGGAACCAGGAGCATTGGAAAGGGCATTATGAAAGTAGGTGACTTTAGCTGTCCGACTGCGGATTGGCTTTCATTCTGCAGGTTCTTGAAAAACGTGTAATCGGCAGGTAAACGGGTTCGACGGTATTTGCGCCTCGCCTCATCTCTTCTTTTCATCATTTTCTTTATTTCGGAGGTCAGCCAAGGTGCAGTGGGACAACGTATGGTTCTGGTTTTCAAAGGAGCATGGATATCTAATATGGATTGTAGTTTTGAGGTCAGGGTTGTTACCATAGGGTCAATAGAGTTGTAGGAATATATGATGTCCCATGGAGAGAATCAAGGTCAGGCTGAAGGGATTCATTAGTGATAAGGTCTAAATTGCGGTATGATACTATTTTAGGGGTGAAGGATTTCACGGGTAGGTCGTATGTAATTTGGGCGATGGGGCGAATAGAAGCGAAGATGTCGGAGGATCTACTAGACAGCGAGGATGCAAAAGCACTGAAAGCAG
>NW_027111010.1:0-4585 GCF_000696795.3 Halyomorpha halys | reverse complement strand
CAGATAAATCATCGTTGGGGCAGGAGCAAATAAATTTTTTGGGCCACACGGGGGAAATGTTTTTCATTGTTCTCTTGGAACTATGACCAGTAACGGATTAGTGAGAAAAGCAGTTCTGAACCTAGAGAATATGAACCAAAACAACCCAACCTCAAACTGCAGTCAACCAAACTCAAGCTGCAGTCAACCAAGCTTTAGCAGCTGCCAACCCACCTCCACAGGTGATGTAACCATTACTAGAAGTCTCTTTCTAAGGCTACTGAGAACACTCAAATCGAATTGTTAAAGATAAGAACGCAGAACTCTGCGTTCATCCCTGAAGTGATCAGCCAGTTGGAACCGTTCACTGGGATAGTAGGCGACCTGGAACATTTCCTCAAAGGCGGTGATCAGATCAAGAGTTTAATCGCCACCAGACAAGGAACAGGCACGCTGTTAGAATCAGACGTAAAGCTACTCGAGGCCTCCCTGGTCGGTCGTTTCTCGAGACGAGTTCTGAACGCGGTACAGGGCAACTTGACGTTACCCTGGGAAACGTTAAAGGTTCGTCTCAAGAAATTGTACGGCGGCGGAAGATGGACTCCGGAGGAGGACGTTTTCTATTTATTTAAGGAACGGCGAGCCCAGGGTCAGTCGGAGGGCGAGTTCGGAGAAAAACTGCAGGTCCTTTATAACCGGCTGACGGAGAAAATGATGGAGACATGTGGACAGGCAGAGGGATCCCAGTTGGATGGAGTTCTTGGGTGCTGAAGGTCCAACTTAACCATTATTTGGACCATTATTTCATCGACTGCGCCCATGATCTTGTGGACGCAAGGGAACGGAGAGAAGCCCGCTTCGAGAAATCCGAAGCAGAGTGGACGGAAGTGAGGTCGCCACGAAGACAGCACCGAAGTGCCGCCAGACGGACCACCCTCAATAGGGGCGGCTTTGAAAAGAGGCCAAGTAGAGGACTAGAGGAAAGGAGGCAGCGATCGGACCGGTGCTGCTATGAATGTAACAAACCGGACACGTAGCCGCGCAGTGCAAATATACAAGATGCTTCGAGTGTGGTAGACAGGGGCATGTAGCACGTGAATGCTCGAGACGTAACCCCTGGCATAGCTACTATATTTACATTTATATCATTTACTATACTATGGAAGTAAATAATCAGGACTGGAACAGCAGGCGGACCGAAAAGAGGAGGGAACCACTGGGTGGAAAGATCATCCGGAGCCGAGATGGTAGCAGGTCGCGGCCTCTCAAACTAAGGACACGGTAACGGGTGGGACAACCGGCGGGGCGAGTTAATAATTTATAATAGCGTACAGGGTAGTCGCATTACAAGGTTGGCCGTGGCGAGTTCGGAAAAATCAGGTGTGAAATTCCTGATAGATACAGGGAGTACCAACTCATTGGTTAGTCGAAGAGGGGCGGAGAAATTAGGCATCTGGGCGGGCCGTAAACAATGCGCATGTTCGGTGTCCACTGTCAGCGCCAAATGCAAAACATTGGGGGAAACGACTCTTAACCTGGGAGAGTTGGCAGAGTCGGATACGGAAGTTCTTATCCATGTTATCGAAGAGTTAATGGCAGGGTACGAACTGATCATCTGTGACGTACTCCAACGAGTGGGGTTCAAACTTAACGTTAACAATAAGAAATGACGATATAAAATTGGTAAACAAAGGTATGAAGTAACAGCTAAAAAGAAAAGTGGGAATATGAAAATCGGAGCGGTAGAGTGCGATAGGGCGTTGATGCACTTGGTCGATAAAAACGATGACCTATTTTATCGGGAGGGAGAATTTTTGCCCACCACAGGGAAAACCGAACACTGGATCCATTTAAAGTTGGAAAACCCAATCTACGTAAAAGATAGGCGGTACCACCAGGCCATGAGGACTATTAATAGAGAACAATTAGACGAACTTCTCCGACAAGGCATAATACGTCGAAGTAATTCCCCGTTTAATAGCCCATTGTGGGTAGTAGGGAAGAAACAGGGCGAACGAAGTGGAGCCGCAAAACAATACAGAGTCGTGGTGGACTATCGCAAGTTGAATGAGGCAACGTAGGATGAGTGGTACCCACTACCACGAGTCAAGGACATACTGGACCGACTATCGGGGGCGACTATTTTTAGTACCATCGATCTTAAAAGCGGTTACCATCAGGTTAAGATGGCAGAAGCAGACATATCGAAGACGGCATTTTCCTGGGAGCGTGGGCATTTTGAGTTCGTACAAATTCCTTTCGGGCCGAAGGGAGCTCCGTTAACTTTCCAACGTCTCATGGATGAGCTACAGAGGGGCCTAGGAGAGGAATTCTCTCAAGTCTACATGGACGACCTGATTGTGTTCAGCAAGAACGAGCGGGAGCATGCCGAACATTTAACACGGGTTTTTGACAGAGTTCGAGAATTCGGTCTCAAGCTGTCGCGGGAAAAATCTAAGTTCGGACTTGGTGAAATCCGATTCTTAGGACACGTGGTATCGCAAAGTGGAGTATATTCGGATCAAGAACGTGTGAGAGCGATCCAGAACGCGCCGTTACCGAGGAATGCTCGCAGAGTGAGGAGATTCCTGGGTATAATTAATTATTACCACAAGTTCATCCCAGGGATTGCGAAAATTACGCATCCACTTAGCGACATTTTAAAGAAGGGGAAACGATTCTGCCTAGGTCCTGAACAGGTCGCTAATATCGAGTAATGCCGGAAGATTCTAACAACGCGTCCCTTACTTGCCTTCCCCGATTTCCATAGATCATTCAAGGTGACCACAGACGCTAGCGAGTTAGCAATTGGGGCCGTTCTGTCGCAGTATTTCGAAGAGGGCGAAAAACCTATTGCATATGCGGGACGAAAATGAAACTCGGCTGAACAAAGATACAGCGCTATTGAACGCGAACTTTTGGCAGTGGTATGGGCTGTAGAGTATTTTCGGCCATACGTTTACGGCAGAAAGTTCGAACTCGTAACTGACCATAAACATCTCCTACACCTCGGTTCACTAAAAGAGTCATCAGCACGAGTATCGCGATGGAAGGAAAGGCTCGCAGCATATGGAGACAGGATCGAGTAGGCGTGGGTTATCCTTTAACCAGATGTCTACAACAGGTAGAAACGATCGCTGTTCCGGAGGCGCAACGTAAACTCGTCGCCGACTACCACGCGGGCAAAACGAATCACAGAGGTATATAGGAAACATTGCGCGCTCTGAAACGGTTATACTTATACTGGAAATCCATGAGGCGCACCGTGGGTGATTGTATCGCGGCGTGTGTCGTATGTCAACAGGCCAAGTACGATCGCCGACCCCCAGTAGCAGAACAGGTAACCACACCCACCACACTCGAACCCTTACAATCGGTCCAAGTGGACATCTACTCTAATGAGAAACAGTCGTGGCTAACAGCGGTTGACCCATTCAGTAAGATTGCGATGGCCTATCCTATCGAAGCGAAGACCCGCGGGGCGGTATGGGAGGGGATCCTCCAATGGTGTGCAACTTATGGGGTACCGGACGAAATCACATCGGATTGCGGTAGGGAGTTTGATAATGCACTAATTCGCAGTGAGAGCAAAATTTTGGGGATTACCTGGCAACTCAACACTCCCCATCACATGAAGGGCAGGGGCCCAGTTGAACAATTGCACAACACGCTAGGGGAACATCTCCGGTAGCTCAAGTTAGGGCGGAATCTCGAGCCATACGAAGTCATACCGCGCGCAGTTATAGCGTATAACAATACTATACACGCGACCACGGGGTCATCACCCGTAGAGATAGTGTTCGGACAAAGGCGTCGCGACAGGAGAGACCTAATTACAACCAACAACAACGACCTCAGAGCGAAACTTTATCAAAAAAGGGAACAGCGTCAAGAGTAATGGGGAAAGGTACGTGAAAGGTTGATACGTGAAAAACAAATGAGAGTTATGAAAGCTAATGACCGCCCAAAAGTCCGTAAATCGGGTCCAATTGTAGGGCATTGGGAATTGTACTGTAATTAATGTAATTGGTTCTCAATCGACGATATACAATTGTAGTATATCGTCGATTGAGAACCGCCCGCAATAAAACGGCAGCGCGTTACGAGGGCCCCTATCGGATCATTACCATTAGGGAACACAATCTATTTACGATAAGAGACGTAAACCACCTATTTAGGTCCCGCACAGTTCATCTTGAAGAACTGCGAGTACTCCCCCTAGTACAAAGTGTCGAGCCGGACGATGGCGCTCAGCCTGGACCATCAAGAGAGTATTTTTTTTGTTTTGTTTTGTTTTTTCAGTTTTCAGTGATTGTGTCATTTCAGGTTATATTTAATGTAGTAGTATGTAGACAATGAATTTAATGTAGTATCTAATGCAGCAGACAATGAATACTTAGTGTTATTTCGTGGTTTCAGTGTTATGGAAATATATATATTTTTTTTTAATGTTAGGCATAGCTCAGAGGAATAAGAGCAAGTATATGTATATAGATTTTGTCTCTCTTTGTAAGATGTTTAGTTTTATTAAATTTTTTTTTAGTTCCTCCATACGAAGGAACTGGAGGGAGGGAGTTAGCTGTATATATCCTCATGATAATAATAA
>NW_027111009.1:314236-321333 GCF_000696795.3 Halyomorpha halys | reverse complement strand
ACTTAAAAGAGGGCGTGGCCTAATGATCACGTGAGTGATAATGTCGAACTAAATTTGAATTTAAATCCCCCACCAGGGGATCACGCGACCTAATACTAGCCTCTGATTGGCTCCCTAATGATCACGTGACAGACCACGTGAGTGGTTGAGGGTGGGTCGAGCCGAATATTTGAATTCAAATCTCCCGCCATGTGTGACGTCATCAAAATCCTGGCTTCTGATTGGCTGCTCACGAAAGTGTGCCAGCTTCCCCATATTCTCACTACTGCCGATGGTGCTGCTATCTAGCGGTCACCGTCTGAACTAACAGCGCAGCGTTCTGGTGGCAAGTCGAGGAAGTGCACCAGCTCGCCCATACTCTCACTACTTTTGTACTAATTTGAATTTTATTAATACACTTGTAAAATTTGAATTTTAATCTCCCGCCTTGGGGTCACGTGACCAAATACTAGCCTCCCATTGGCCGTCTAATGATGAGGTGACCGACCACGTGAGTGGTTAATGGTAGGTGGAAGTAAAAATTTAAATTCATCTCCCCCCCCCGTAGATCACGTGACCAGTGGTGAAGGTAGGGTCAAGGCTAGGGTCCAAAGTCCAAGGACACGTGAGTGGTTAAGGCTGGTTCGAGGCTAGAGTCCAAAGTCCAAGGACACGTAAGTGGTTAAGGCTGGTTCGAGGCTAGGGTCCAAAGTCCAAAAAGGCTCATTGACACTGTGCCAGAACCGGCCTTTTATATCTACTATTAATATTAAATATACTTG
Organism: Halyomorpha halys; assembly: GCF_000696795.3. Taxonomy (NCBI): domain Eukaryota; kingdom Metazoa; phylum Arthropoda; class Insecta; order Hemiptera; family Pentatomidae; genus Halyomorpha; species Halyomorpha halys. The sequence continues at coordinate 320,572 of NW_027111009.1, read as the reverse complement.
ATTTTTAATTAATTTCTATAGCATAAATAGTGAATTTAATTGAATTCTGTTTAAATACTTACTTAATATTCTACCATATTCTCACTGGGCAATAACTCTATTAAATTATTATTGTACTTTAATTAAGGAACTATAACTTTCGTTGCAGCATTTACATTTTATTCTTGGAAAATAAGTCTGTAGCTTATGCGCATTTTGACCAAGTTGGGACGATGGTCCTTCATTCCCACTTGCACTTTTGATTTGGATCCCATGCGACTTGGCAGTGTTGATTTCTCTCTGCAGTTCGTCATGAATGGCATTCCTGTGGTCGTTAGGTAGGAAATTCATCTGCTTGATCCTGTTCTAGGTATGAATCAGCAACATCGTCGAAAAATCTCATGAATTCCAACAAATCATTAATCGAAGTCTCCAAAGTAGCCTCAAAGAATGACCTTTGGCTGACATCAGCGACGGCGGTTCTTCCAACGTCTGTTATGCCTAGTATGGTGCAACGCAGAGCCCGTAATTTACGTTCAAGGGAACGAATATGTTGCGTGAAATCCATAATGGAACGTGACATAAATAAATTTTAATCTCAGTTCGAGCGCGGTAGCGAATTACAGCGAAGCGGGCAGGCCGGCACAATGAAACATAAAGCAGCAGCGCGTAGGTACCAATAAAAAAGAATAATAGCAATGATAAAAGAAAATACAGAGTGTGGTCGAGATATAACGAACGAAAACTACGTTTAATTGAGAGTGACTAGGACTCGATATGAAAATACTAGTTTGAATAAACTAATTTTGAAATATAAATGCCAAGGAATGACGAAAGATAAAACAGGAAGAAATATAATTCAGAATGTGGTCAAGCAATTACGCACGAAAAACTCTGATTAATCTAGAGTGACTAGGACTCGATGTGGAAATATTAGTTTCAGATAATATATAATGCCTCAATAAATTATAGAGCGTTGTCTATTAATCATAATTAATTTAGTCAATTGATAAAGAAAGGAGAGCAATGATATGATAATGATAACAAGTTCCGGGATAACGGTACTGATTAGAGATGATCGTAAAGCGAACCTAGCGGAAGACAGCTGTGCTATGCCTCTACAATCGAGAATAGAATCAGATAGAATAAAATCAGAAGAATAAAATCAGATCTTAAGATAATAAAAAAAAAGACAAAATAAATTTCTAAAAAATGTAAAAATCATAAAAACAAAGAATTGAAAAAAATTAATAATAAAAGTAAGTGTAACCAACCTTCCATGAATGTAGAACCCAAAATTTTCCAGGGATAAAATAAACACACTGATATTTGCAAGTGAGCAAATATCGACAAATTCTTGAATTGGATTTTTAATGTAACGTTCATACACTCCACAAACAAAAAGACACTAGAAAAAGAAAAAAATATTAGGAATAGCAATCCTTAAAAAACAATGACTAAAGAGAATGACATAGAAAACTACAGATTACGAAAATGTTTTGCATCACTCTTCTTTTTATTCAAGATAGTACAGGAAAAATAGACCAAAATATATGTTAACAAAGATATCGACACCCGAAACCCAAAACCTCTTAAAAGGTTTCAAACAACATAAATATTCTGTTTCCTCACATAATCTTTCTGCCTCTAAACTTTCAGAACAACCTCACTCTTCATAAAATCACTCTTTTGATTTTGATAAAGGAAGAGCGGTGGCCACGGGGTAAAGCGCGTGGCTACTAATTCCAAGGACCTGAGTTGGAATCGGCTGGGCAGAATATTGTTTTCTGTTACACTGTAGCCGTGAGTCAACTCCTTTGGGTTGTGGAGCCCTCCTGGGTTCTACCCAGCCTCTTCAATTTGGTACCCTTAGTTGGGTAAAAATCTGGCGCTCTGATTCTGAGCAAATCACCTCCTTGCATAACCGTTGGTCTAGTAACAGTACTGCTTTACAAAGTACTGAACCCCTGACCCTTCATGGATTGTAGCGGTACAGATTTTAATTTTAATTTTTTTTTTCGATTTTGATAAAACATCTATACTAGCCGCAGTTCGTAACCATGACAAAAGGCTTATCTCTGAAAACTTCCATATCCAATTTAAACCTTCTTCCGTAAATTTAAAAATCTACGGACACAACTTATCGCTAACATGTACCCAAATAGTTAATTTATCAAAAAAGTAATTTTTAATTTTTTTTTAAATTTTATTTATTTATTTTATATTGTTTTTCCTAACCCCCTAATTTTTTTTTTTTTAAATCCTTTTTATTCCATTTCGTCGTGCCATTTTATACTTGTTTCCTCATTAAAATAAGTTTTAAATATTTTCAATTCCTTTTTTATTTACCTATCCAAATAACTTGTAACATATTCTCACCTTCCGGTAATTTTGTCATCTTTGTAACGTCTTTTTCTTAAAATTTTCTATAATCATTTGTCACCCCATCCTCTTATACGTTTTCCTTTTTCAAATATCTTCTATTTCTTATTTTTACCCATCCTAATAACTTGTAACGCATGCCTGCGTTCCGGTAATCTCGTCATCCTTGTAACGTACTTTTTAACTCAGTCTTACCGTACGCGTCCTTGTGCTCACTTAGATTTCCAATCTTCTATTAGTAGGTGAGTTCTTCGGCTTATTCTCTATTCTCATCTTTCTTTTACCCCCCCCCCTCCTTCTCCTTCTCTTTTCTCTTTTTGTTTCTGCTTATCCATGTTATATTCACCACATATTATAATTGTCATGTTTTCTATTCACTTCTTTTGTCTAACTCAACCATATATTTTGTTTTTTTATTCTAGTATTATACTTACATATTACATATATTTTCTTTTATTTCTTTTCTTTTTTTTCTTTCTTTCCATAACTTTATTTTTTTAATTATTATTAAATTAATATATTCATATTTCTTTGCATTGCATTATATGACTTTAAAAAAAATTGATTTCCTTGATTATATTATTCTACTTACATACTTAATTACCTATATAACCTTTTTATTTTTCACTTCTTTCATCACTTTATTTATTTATTTTTTTTCATTTTGTATAATTATTTACTTGTATCATTCATGACAACTACAAGCATAAAGTATACTAAAGTACATGCTGAGCAATAGACTAATAAAGTTGGTATGCATTTTTCATACAGCACACCGTTTAGCCAAAGAAGATTCATGGAATGGTTAAAAAATGAAGGCATAAGGGATGTCAACTGGTATTTTGAAAAAAATATTTATTAATCGTACCCAACCTAATTTAAGTTCTGAATAAATAAAAATAAGAAATAATAAATATCGAGTGAAGTATGTAAATTTAAACTAACTTCAAATATACTAAAACATAAAAAGTGAGTTAGTAAATGGTGATAATTTTGTCAATGAAAATGTGCATTTGCATGAAATTTCTAGCCCTGCTGTTGAAAAATGAAAAAAATAATTTTATTCTGGAACATATATCTCCTAAGAACATGAGACATGAGAGTACCTGGGAAACCCGAAGATAAATCTTATGAAGCTATTCTTTTATAAGTTTTCTAATTCAGTTTAACCAGACATCCTTACCCAACTAAGTTTTACTCTATATTTCAGGTTAAACGTTCTTAGAGCAACGGATGATAATCAATTTTAAAAGAGATTTAAGAAATCATAGTTAAAATTGTGTTCATGCAATCGGTGCTCAGAGGTACAGAATTTATCTATCTCAATAACATATTAAATGATACCCTTTGATGACCTAATGGGAGTAGTTCTGTGTGTGTTAAAAAACTGGATTCAATTTTTTTTTTGTTTAATATTCCCCTTCCTCACCATTTCTAGCATATGGGATGATGGGGTGTGGCAGTAGTGGGGTAGTGGGCTGGGCTTGTACAATAATTTATTTGTTTATATTCTTATAATACAATAATGTTAGGAGGAATTTTTACTGTGGCACAACTCATTGCCTCAAATCTGGTTGTGGCAGATAATTATTTATTCTGTTATATCTACCATCTATTCAACTTGGGGCTGGGGGATGCATTTAGAACAAACCCAGCCTCTATAATGTCAACACCCTTAATTGGGAGGAAAACATGGCAGTTGAACATTATCCTGACAAAATTATCTTCTTCCTCAACCTCTGGTCTAGAAAGAGTACTTTCTTACCTAATAGTCAATTCAAAACTCTCCAGAGGTTGTAGTGGTACAGGATATTTTTTTAAATTCATTAATTGGAAACCATGAGTGCTCATTCTAGTTTACTAATCTATAAACCTTGCAGTGTACAGATCTACAACAAGCTCTTGTGCATAAAAAAACAAAGACACTAATTGTTCCCTTCTTAATGTCCTCAATGACAACTATCTATTTATACAATTGGTGAAGACTTAAGTTAAGGTCCTTCTTTACTTCTCTATAATTTAATAAATTAAATTACATGAATTACGTTTACATTTAAAGTTTATCATTTTGTTATTTTTTCACTTCATTATCAATGATAAGTAGCAGTTATTAAAAAATTAACTTTATTCATTATAAAAGTGAAGAGAAGAAAAATTGTTATTATTATAATAGAAACAATAATTTTATTACCTGGATCATATATATAATGCAGAACACAATGACACCTATAGCTAATCTATGTATTTTGTTGAACTTTATATAGCCTTCCAGTGGAGGAGTGATGATGCTATGCAGTTCAGGAGTGGATAACGCCCAGTTTTCTATTCCCCATACCTTTATATTAAAATTAAAAATAAATGTACAAATAATACAGATAGTAATATACAGAGTTTGCAAAATCATTAAATTTTTGTTAAAAAACATTTATTACCTTCTTATTTATTTATGCATTAATATTCATTTTGATTACACTTTTTTTTTTTTTAAATTTAATATTATAGAGATGAACTATACTGTGAGATTCAGAGAAAAAAAATATTTATAGAATACAAGAAGAAATAATTAATAACGTATTTCTTCAGTTGTAATGTTTCATAAATAAAATATTTATTACCTTCTTATTAATTTATGCATTAATATTCATTTTGATTACACTTATTTTTAAAAAAATTTAATCCATCTGTTTAAAAAGATGAACTATACTGTGAGATTCAGAAGGAAAAAAAAAGTTATAGAATACAAGGAAAAATAAATAATTACGTATTTCTTCAATTGTAATGTTTCATAAATAAATAGAAAAATAATAAGGTGACCTATCAAAGTTGTTAATTAAAAATTATATACCAAAATTTTATTTTAAAAAATAACGATGGTAAATATAAAACCATACCATTCTCAGTACAAGGATTGGAATTAAGCAATTTTAATGTCTTCACATTTTTTGTATTAGGGGATCTGAAACCAATGTTATCTAACTTTCTATTTATACGCATATTATCCTAAAAGGAAAGATTATGTCCAATTTTGGCAAGAGAGCAGAAACACAGATTTTATCTTAACTTTTTTCCACTGTCATTTAGAGCCCTAAGACATTTTTAAACAAAAGCAACCGGTCATTGGCAATTTCAAAGTATTTCGACCAAACTAATTTAGAGCTAATTTCTGATTGTTGTTATTTAGGGCCATAAAGAAACATTATGTGTAGTCTGTTATCTTAAGGGAAAATGGCGGATAAACTAAAATTTTATTTTATTTTGGCCCCTTTGCAGCAATACATTTTAATGAAACTTTTAGGTGAAACGGCACCATTAAAAAATAAAAAATTGAAACCAAAAGAGAGAAAAACTTTCTTCAAAAAAAAGTTTTTTCATAGTTACTTTTTATCTAATCTTAACACTATTAAAAAAATTATTATGCTCTATCCCTCAATCATTATTCTTCCATTTCCTACCCCCACAGGTATGATTGATATTCTCAGCTCCTACCATATTATTGCACCATCACTTATTTCCTATTTCCATTAATTTCTACAATATTTCTTTGATCATTTTTACTGCATGACAGCAGTATCTGAAATCTGGCTTAAAACCTTTATTCCTTCCTCCCAAGCTTCAATTCCTAATTACTCTTATCTTCACCTTGACAGATCTGAATAAAGGTAGTGTTTGGTTATATATTCAGGTTAGTCTTAAGACCAAAATCCTATTTTATTCTCCTTCTAACATTCCGGCCAACTTATATTCCATTTAATACCCCACTTCACTTTTGGCCATATATTTTTGGGAGATGTCTTCGGGTACACAATGACCATAGACTGCTTATCACAAGGGCAAGACGAATCATAAGAGGTTAAATGAGACTCTATAGGTGCTGCCCCGCCGATACTTTTGGAGGGAATGAAGTGCACCATCGAAGACACCATAGGTAATTGTGAAGTATGCCTAGGCGCTAAATATGACCGTCACCCACCGCAA
>NW_027111009.1:297250-314186 GCF_000696795.3 Halyomorpha halys | reverse complement strand
TCCAAGGTCACGTGGTTAAGGCTGGTTCGAGGCTAGGGTCCAAAGTCCAAAAAGGCTCATTTACTGCGCCAGAACCGGCCTTTTATCCCTACTCATATATGTAGTAATAAAATATAGGTTGTTATAATCTTCGATTAAAAAAAAGTTTTTACTACAAGTTTAAATTTTTTTTTTCAAAAATTAAGTTGTAAATTGTTCTATTTTATTTGTTTCGGTAAGTTGAAAGTAAGATACCTGGGAATTCACCTTGATCACCTGGAACCACTATTAACTTCAAACTAACTCGCAACTACCCAAGGTTATAGTACAAGAGCCGGGAAGAAAAAAAAGGCAGTTATCTCACCCCACTTTTTGATTACTTTAATAAAAATTAGGTATAATTACTGGTCAAAATTGATGAGTATAGGTAGGGGGAATAAAAAATGACGGCTGTTTCAAAACCTTAAAAAAACCTTAATTTTTCATTCGGAGCTCTATATCTTAAAAACTACCAACAACACTAGAAAATCTAAGAGAACATTATTTAAAGAAGAGTAAATTTTCTGAAATATTAGCCCTAAAAGAGCTATTTACGTCCAATAGTTCTCGAGATATAGCTTTTTAAAAAGCAAAATTTCTTAAAAATCTACTGAAAGTGAGTGGATAGTTAATTTATTTTGAGATATCTAAATCTCAGGAACTATATGACTTACAGATGTCTATTAGCACTAAAACTAAAGCTAGTTTAATGGACAATAAAAAAGTTTATTACCTATACCTTCGTAGGAATAGTAGTTTTCATGATATTTGCTAAAATAAATTGATTTATAGTAGTTCGGACAATAACTTTGATTTATGAAAAACTTCATTTCAGAAACCATTGATGTCTGCCAGCGCTCAAATTAAAGCTAGTTAAATTTACTACAAAATAGTTAATTATGTTTATCTTTTTAGGAGTAGTAGTTTTTATGATATTTGACAAAATAAACTCACAAAATGTTAATTTCTAGTTGTTCGTATAAAATGTTGGATTTTTGAAAATATATATCTCTAGATCCATCAGACGCACATATGTCTGCCAACACTAAAAATAGAGGAAATTTAACTTACTATAAAGTAGTTTATGACACTTATCTTCATAGGGGTAGTAGTTTTTATGTTATTTACACATGAATATAAATGAAAATTTATCCGAACAACTATAAATCAATATATTTTAGCGAATATCATGTAAACTATTACTCTTACGAAGATAAACATTATAAACTACTTTATAGCTCATTAAACTAGATTTAAATTTAATACTAATAGATATCTTTACGTTAAATGGTTATTGAGATATAAAGTTTTCAAAATAAATTCACTAACTACTGATCTTTCAGTACGTCCCATACAACATTTTTATGAAATGTTGGTTTTTAAAAAGCTATATCTTGAAAACTATTTAAATAATAACCGTAAATAACTCTATTAGGGCTCATATTTTAGCAAATTTACTCTTCTTTAAATGACGTTCTCTTAGGTTTTCTTGTGTTGTTCCTACTTTTTGAGATATTGAGCTCCAAATGAAAAATTAGTTTTTTTTTTATCGCTTTGAAACAGTCGCCATTTTTTATTCCCCCTACCTATACTTGGCAGATTCATCAATTTTGACAATTTATTATACATAGCTTTCATTAAAGTAATCAAAAAATGATGTAAGATAACTGCCTTTTTTCTCTTCTTTGGCTCTTGTGTTATTAGGTATATCCTGCTATATCCTATCCTAAATAGAAATTCCAAACTAAAACCAGAAACAACTGTTCTTATATTTAAGACGATTCTCAGGCCACTGCTGATGTACGGCTGTGAAGTCTGGGGAGAGGTATCCTTTACGAAAAGGAAAAAAATACAATCTTTTCAAAACAATGTCCTAAGAATCGCAGTTAATGATCCTTGAATCATAGTAATGGCCAATTGCATCGGGAATAAGAAATGGAGTCAATAGAGGATTATATCAAAAAACGGTTCATGAAGCTCCACTCACAGTAGCCGACAGTTAAAGGAGCAGTGAACTACAACCTGGGAAACCCAACCTCAACCCGAAGACTGAAGCCCAGGTTGCGGCAGGACATTCTGTTATAAATTCTATAATCATTAATTGATTATTCACACTACCTCTATTTTACTTATTATTATTATTTATTTTATTTTTTTCTTCTCTCGTCCCTTTTTCAAATTAACTTGTTCTTTTTACCATTAGAGGGCAATTGTTTGTTTTGTTAAGTCTATAAATATTATAGCATTATTTTTTGTTATTAATTTTACTTTTCTCTTTTATTAAGAAGCATGATGATATTTATTTTATCTTTTTTTTTTTTTTTAATTATAACATTGTATATAGTTGTTGTTGTTGTTGTCTGGGGCTTTAGGGCTTAACCCTGAGGTCATCAACGCCCATGTTTCGTGCTTTATAGTTCTGTTTCATTTATATTTATAATTTTATTGCACTTTATTTTTCTCTTTAAATAATGTCGAGAAAAAAAATTTAAATAATTACTTCTTTTGGTATTTTTTATTACGTATAACAGATTTTCTGGTTTAAATCTTATTCAAAAGACCATTTTTTTTTAAGAAAACTAAGACCATTTCCACGTTCTTCTGGTCATCATTCAGAGCATCCGATACACTCGGTCCTACTCCCAATCTACTCAAGTTCGCAGAATAAAAATGACATTTCTCAAATATGTGACTGATCGATAATACACTGTTGCAGTATTGACATTTTGGCGGTGGCTGCTTACTGATCAGATATCTATGAGTTAAACTCGTATGACCTATTCTCAATCTGGCAATAGCTACCTCCTCCCTGCGATTGGAACGGTTTGGTGTGGTCCATGGTTTAGTGGTTTTTTTGATAGTTTTTAATTTGCTAGGCGGGCTTTCATCCCACATGGCTATCCAACTAGATGATATCTCATTTTTCATTGGAAGACTTATTTCTTGTGGTGTCAGAATGGCCGCGCCCTGACCTGGAAGAGCAAGTGCTTGTTTGGCTGCAATGTCCGCCAGTTCATTTCCAGTGATCCCCACGTGACCCGGCACCCATATTCCACATTGTATATAGTTAGTACATAGTCTCTCACACGTGGGGGGGGGGGATAGAGTGGCCTCAAGGATCCTCAGATTGATTGTGTAAATATTGTATATTAGAGTGTAAATGTGACTAACGAATATATTATTTTATTTTATTTATTTTTTCATACACATAGTTTGATTATGTTCATTTTCTTAATCCTCCTATTTGTAAATATTTTAAGAGAGATTTTATTAATTTTTATATGCTTTTTTTCATTTATTTTTATTCTTATTTTATTTCATTTTATTAGGAAAGTAATCAGTTATGACTATTACCTATTGCCCACAACTGTGTAGTAGATATGTCTCAATAAATAAAAACTATCAAGAGAAAATAAAAAATAATGTGAGAGAATACACGGTCATCTATCTGTAACATTGCAGATATTTATTATTGTCTATTGGATTGCCAATATGCGTGTATTACCAACTCAAAACAGTTGAGTTGCTGTTTGCAATTATTTTCGAGTTCCTCCTCTTTTTGACATAATAGGTTCCAACTGTTGAAAAAAAAAACTTCAAATGCCGAAATTATACCCGTGTTATAAAGTAGTAATCCTTCCTAAGCGGAGTAATTAAACAAGTTTCATCGACCAATTTGTATATAAAACTGACTAGATATTAACAGCACGTGTTTAATGGTCGTTAAATGTAATATGGCTGTGTAATTGGTTTTAAAGTCTGATTGGAGATCATCAAATTACTTTTCTTCAAACGTTTATAAATTACTTTTATTCTAAATCAATCTTTAGAGCTAGAAAGTATAAAACTATAAATAAAAGAAATATTTTCCAGAATGATTTATTTAATGTTTGTAGTTGTTTGCTAATGATGTCTTGGAATATTATGTTCTTTATATTTTTTCAAAGAAAAAATAGAAGTTTATACCCACATTATCCGGATCTGTTTAGAACATTTTTTTTGTTGCACTAACTGTAATCATGAATGTAATTTCAAAATAATTTATATTTATGATCTGTTAATAAGTTCTGAACGTAGCATGTAATTAAAACAGAAAGATTGATGATGAAATAAAATTTTAATTTATTATTTCGTTTCTGTTAGAACAATTAAAACTAACTAATTCGAATCTATGTGTCATCTGATTACATAAAGGAAGAAATAATTTTAGTAATAAAACGAGCTGAAAATCTGAGCCTCCACTGTGATTAGAATAAGTTAGTTACCTTTTGATAACCACCCGTATATCAGAATTGACCTGGAAGCGAGTCATAGAAAAAAAAGGGACTCATGTTTTGTGTTTTGTCGGCCACGTCGTAGCCGAGGGTGTCGAGGTGTCACCTTAACAACCTCGAAACAGTAGTTACGCTGGTTCCAGTCAGAGCGAGTTGACTTTTATTTTGTGGTGGTCCAACGGAATTAAAAATTGATCCTTCCACTTCCGTTAGAATAGGTTGGCTAGTTTAACCCACATTTTGTCGGATAGGTCCACACACAGGGTAAAAAAAAAGAAACGGTGAACCTTATAGTAAAAATACCCACAATAAAAAACTAAAATATTATCAAACATGACAATTCACAAATTTCTATAAGTTGTTATAACAATTTTTCGCTATTAACCACTAAAACTAACCATTTTTCGGAGGTTAGATCCGATATAAAATGAAATTATAAAATTCTCTTAAAAAATACACTCATTACATTTTATTTATGGTTAATCTGAGCTGCCATCAGAGAGCGCTAAAACAGTTCAGACATCAAAGATCCAAGAAGAGCATTTTTGGAACATTTTTTTTTTTCTGGAACATATTACAATTTGTTTGTGATTCTGAATCGTAATTTCAGATTTGGAACGACAAAAATTGAATAAAATTTACATTATATTTAATTTACATCATTATCTAACAGAAACTATTTAAAAATATATGTTTGCCATATATCATGTTTATTTGAATTAATCACTATATAAAATATTCATTCATTCAATTGAAATGAATACAAATTTTTAGGCTTATACCGGTTTGTATCAATGAACTGTCAAGGTAGCGTCTTTCATACTGTTTGAAAGGTATTGTTTAAAAGCAATTATAAAGCTGGTAATGTTATGTTAGACTTCAGTTGGTCTTAAACAACTGAACATAAATATATAGTTACGAGCATATAAATGTGTGTGTATATATATGTGTGTGTGTGTACAGCTGTTTTCAAATATAGTTAATTATTTAGAATTTTATCGTGCTTAATTTGTTGTTACAGAATAGCATACAATTTTTTTTTTTATATTCAAAATTCTCTTTATTTTATATATAATTACAATTACAAATATATAATATAATACATAGTATATATACAAATATATGTTTCGATCAAATCGTCTTTAAACAAGGCCTTGAAAAAATTAAGCTTCTTGATTCAGCCGCTAGAGCTCGCCACCTAATGGATCGTTTATATTCGCCCAGATTTTTTTTTAAAATTTAAATTACAGTACGAAAATAATCATAAGCTTAACATGCACTTACGTACAATTAAATGATTTAATTATGCTATCCATTACAATTAAATTACAAATTCTATTATCCTATCATTTTCCATTTAGTAAAACAGTGTAAAGTTGAATTTATGGTCTATTAATTGAATGTAGACTTGACTGCATACTATTGAAAAGACATTTTAGATCAGTCTTATATAGAATATTAAATACATTTAATGCATAATTTATTAGATAGATTTTTCCGAATGTAGTTTATGTATTAAGAAGATAATCAAAAACCGATTTTCTTCGTAATGACTTTACCTTCTTATGAAAATCGTCTGAATCGGCTAAGAGTAGTTGCTTATAAAAATCAATTTATTATAATATATAACAAGTCTTTGTTTAATTATACAAGTGTATTTTATAAATTACCAAATATATTTTGGAGAACGTTTCTATAAAATTGTTATCTAGAATCTCATTGTCAAGTCTGGACCACAAATAACCGCGAACTATATAAACAGGTGGCCTGGTATAAATTTAAAACAACGTGACGCCATAATTTTATACTTTTTAGTTTATTAAGGGAGTATTGTTAATGTCATTATATAATGTTGCTAATACTAACGAAGGTTATATAGGACCTGCGTTTAGCGCGGTAATTACTGTGTCGTCGGTAAAACCTGTAGTTAGTAAGTTATTGTATGTCGGTTGGCTCTGTATGTACCTATATTAAATCAAATTTATTATATATTTTTATTTTATCGTTTAACTTATTTATCGTGAGAAATATATTATTTCAGGGTATAGTCATTAAAATGTTTAATCAATTAGATAACCCTAACACGTAAAACACATCGAAGAGTTTTCTGATTCTCATATTTTGTTCTGGGCTAGTTGGCAAATTGTATACTTGAAACATTATATTTTTTATTAATAATTAATGAGTATACATAATTAATTGTATTAATCATTAGTTATGACTGGTCGCAGGTTTTTTTTTCTTTTCTCTTTATAATTATTTTTTTCTTTTAATCTTGTGTTTTAATCTTCTTTTTTCCTAGTCGGGTAACTACGTATATACGGATGTCCCATAATCTGCTAATTTCATGGGCGAAGTTTTGAGCGAGATGCACAATCGATTTTTAATTTGAATGTCTCAAATTACTCCTACGTGGTTTTTAAAACGATTTGAGCTCAAAATAGTGAGAAATATTTTCTTATATTTCGTAGCTTCCTTATATAGCAGGGATGATAATGGCCGTCACGAGAATCAACTCTATTGTACATTTGTATATATTCACGTTTTTGCATTGTCAATATATTGACTGTTTTGCGGGTTTATTGTAGCAATGCTTTAGCGCACTTTCTCAGCCTCCTATGGCTGCAATGTCACCAGTGACGCGGTGCAAGGGATGACCTCAGATCTCAAAGAGGTCTGCTCATACGTGAGGGATAGAGTGGGCTCAGGGATCCTCACGTCGATAGTGTAAAAATGGTATATAAGAGTGTATATGTGACTGCTGATTAGTTCATATATATGTCTATAGTTTGATTATGTTTATTTTCTTTATCCTCCTGTTTTTATAAAATTAGAAAGAGACTTTATTTATTTTTTATGTATTTTTGTTTTTACATTTATTTTTATTCTTATATTATTTTATTTTAGTATGAATGTAATAAGTTATCACTGTTACTTATTGCTCAACAATATTCTGGCAGATTGTATTATTTATCAATAAAATAAAAATATATATAAAACTAAAAATTGTAGCAATAATAATGACATGTGTGCTATACCTTCCTGTACAGCGTTGGCCGTTTAAGGTAGGCTTAATATTAATTTAATTAGTGTCAGTAGTTAGTGACAGTTGGTTTCATTAATTTATAATAATAAAAAACAATCCGAAGGTTTTATAGTCATGCCTTTGATATAAATTGGATACTAGGAACGTATTAACCATCACAGAGTTTATTGTTGATGTTAAGATGATTTTTATATTTGTAGATATCTAACATTGATGTTAAATATTAGTGTGAATAAAATTTAATTTACTATTACAATTAATGACACCACAGTTAAATTTAACTCCCGAGTAATATTGATGGTAAGGATGGAAAAGGATCTTATATTAAAAATTTAGAGTTGCATGTCCAACCTACACTTAAATGACTACATTGGAACTTTTTTCTCTTAACGCTCATGATTGACAGTTGTTTTTTAATAAAGCAGTCAGAAAGTTGCAATAATGTTTTTGGCATTATTAATTGTTTTGTCTCTTTTTTTTTTATAGCTTAAAGTAGAACACTTTTATCAAGTTATACTTGAAGAGTCTAGACAGATTTTGCTCGGTCTTATTGGGCAGAACAGAAAAAGTATAAACAAATCAAATGAAAAGAAAAACAATTATATTCTTTGATATCAACATGAACATGACAAAGGAGCTTATAAATATACACAATTTGTTTTTCACTGAAATGACACTAGAGGTTTACATTGCATCTAATCGTACAGTATAGCCGTAAGTCAATCCTGTGGATTCAGGAGCCCTTAGGGGCACATCCAGCCTCATAAAGTGTGTACCATTAGTTGAGAAAAAATCTGGCGGTCGAGCGTGATTCTGACCAAATCACCTTGGTCTAGTAACAATTCTCCCTTACAAAGTATTGCAACCCTGACCCTTCATGGGTTGTAGTAGTATGATTTATTTACACTCTAATCTTGAAAAGTTGGTAATTAAAAATTCTGAGGAAGCTAGTCTTTTATTTAAATATTTTATATAGATTTTTTTTCTTAAATAAGAATAAAATCTTAAGATGCCTTAAAAAAAGTCTTTCGATGTTCAGAAGTTATGTTTACAGATTTTCACCTTATGTTCACCTTAGTCGATTATTATTTAACAAAATATATATAAAAGAATGAATCATTAAAAAAAAAATGCTTAATTAAAAGTTGTATATGAATAAATAAAGATAATTTATTAAAAAACATACAAATTCATCCGGTTAAATAGGTAAAAGCTTTCCTTTTCATTAAAAAAACAAAAAAAACATATGTAATGAAGATTATATATTCTATAAATAAAAAATTGAATTTCATGAAAACGCAAATGATCACATAATTATGAAGGAATGTAGACAAAACGTGTGTAATAATTTATGTATGCATGCAACAGAAGCACCCAGTGACAAACATTTTCCTATTATCAGTATGTTCGTTTTAAATTACCCACTTAACTTGGTTTATTAAGAAGAAGGAGTCATGGATTTATAAGGCATCGATTCAGCAGTAAATTGGATCATTAATCTGCTCCTGGTTGTGAGGGTGGAAAAATAAATACAGATTCTTTCACAAAGTCCGGTATTATAAAAAATAAATCAATTTAATCAAAGTTCTTTGATTCTTTTAAGCGATGAATAACCTCAAGTAAATACTTTATAAATTTAAATGGATAATAAGATGATAATGAGAAATTTATTTTTACAAACTGTATATATCTTGTTAATATAATATATTTAATACTGTTAATATTATACATATTTTAATATTATTATATACATTGATGCATTTAGGTTAAAATAATCCTTTAATTTCTAATGGTAATATAAAAACTGACGATTTAAAAAAACTATGGAAACACGAACTATTTATGGATTTTTCATTGATTTCTAGGAGCTCATTTGTTAGATATTATTATTTTTCTTTTAATCTTTGCCTTTACAATTGTATATTATACATCTGTATTACTATTACTATTTTCGTAACTTTTTAAAAAACCTGTGAAAATATTCATTTTCTTTAGTTAACAATGAGATTCTATTATATTTATTAGAATATTAAATTATTAAATAGATTCTTATATGTGTGTGTGTGTGTGTGTATCTATTTATACTTCCTCACTACTGAAGATAGAGAAGTGTATTGTATTTCAGCTGAAATTTAAAAATAAAAATTTTATTTGCATTGTACGATTTAAATACAATGGAACCAGATTTTTTCCGTGCATTGTCTGTCTGCGTCTCTTTAGACAAATTTATCTATTTTATTTATGGATATATTTTTTCAAGGATTTTGGAATCCCATTTTTTTTTTTTAAAATGAGTTAGATATGGTTTCCATCTGCTCATTCTTTATCCATTGATTATCTTTCGTTGGAAAAACGGTGAGAAAAGAGTTAAATGTGTTGAAACACTTGTTAAAAAACAAAATAAATAAAAAAAAAAAAAACATCTATAGCATTCGGACAACGTGACCACGAACAACTTCACCTGCCTTCGGTTGAGTGTCTACCTCATTATTTTACCCGTTTAGGTGCAATGCATTAATTATATATTAACTTTTCACGTTTTTTTGACTGGTTTTTATTGTTTAAATAATATAAATTTTATCCAATTTAAGTCTCAAAACTATATAATTTAAGTCCAACCTTTCGGCCGATTCAGCCATCCTCAAGGACAATTTTAAATACAAATTTACAACCACATCAATGTTAAACAGATTTATGCAGGATATTCTGCTCAGGTCAATAGTTTCAATCCAAAATTACCCTCTTTTGTCAATTCTTCACATTAACATTAAACTTTTCTTCACAGTCAATTTACACTATTATACTTTACCACAAACATAGGGTTATCTTTGTTTTGTATCTTTGGTGTTCAGTAACTAAGCTTCTCAAATATGTCAGTGCAGAAGTGGGAATTTAAATAAAAATGTGTAAACCCCATGAACTATTGTTGTTTCTCAACGTTTCCATCGCAGGTCATCATATAGCCAAATCTTACCTCCAACGGATAATGTATTCTAGAAGATAAACATTATCTGCAAAACCCCGGCCCGAACACAACCACCAATTAGAGCCGCTTCGATGTCCAGATAGGACGGGGGAAGAAGACGCCCTGGGCACTACCGAAGACCGCGGGCTATAGTCCTAACAATGGTCTCTAATGACAGCCTTCCTCTGGTAGCGTCCGCCCAAGTTTTGCAAAAGATCAATGGAAAGGAATAGGTTCGTTAAGGATGTGCATGTAAGTAACTTGAGGATAGAAAATACTAAGTTAATGAAAACACTGACAACAGATAGTAGTGTATACAACTCAAATTTTTGTAATGATAATATGATACCTGTGCCATGAATGTGGTTTGGTGGCAATCCATCAAACAAATTCTGATGCCTATTATTATGATAAAATGATATTTACTGTTAGTTTAGTGCCTGTTGAACAGATTCGATACTTAGGACTCCATCTTGACAAGAGACTTACTTGGAATCCACACACAAGACTGAAACGACAAGAAACTGCTCGTAGATTCCGATTGCTACAACACTTACTTGACAAACGCTCTAAACTTCTCATTCACTACAAATAATTAGTATACACTACAATAATCAGACCAATTTGGACATATGGAATTGAGCTGGGGCTCCACCAAACCATCAAATTCTTCCCGCATCCAATCGTTACAATCCAAAATCCTACGTAAAATCCTTGATACTCCTTATTACGTCACAAATAAACTCATTCACAAAGACCTCAACATCCCATTCGTTGTAGATTTGACCCAAAACAGATATGCGTCTTTTCATTCCAAACTACTTAACCATCCTAACCCATTAATTCTTAATCTTTCATCCTTAACAATCCCTGATAATCCTCCGAGGCGTCTGAAAAGAAGATGGCCACGGGACCTTCTAATTTAAATTAATGTTTGAAGTATCACCAATCGGTGGTTCCTTCTCAAGATTTTCAAGTGTATATGAAACATAATACATATTTACCTATTGTATTATTTTGTACAGTTGTAAATTACGTTAAATAAATAATTTAAAAAAAAAAAAAAACTGTTAGCTTCATGAATTTTTCCCGAACTTTTCGCATAAAAGTTCTATGTATCCAAACTAATCTCCAAAAGCCTTCTGCACCCGTTCGCCCAGCCTCCGCTGGCTCCCAATAACAGTGATGCAGCTGTGGGGGAGGCACTGAGATCCTGGAATTCTGCCAATACTAAGGGCTAAGTTTTTGTTTGATTTACTTTAATTTTCTTTACATCAGTTGCTTACTTATTTTACTATTATTTATCTAACGAATTTCATTTTATTTTATTACTATGTTTATTTATTTTTCTTAATTTATTTTCTTTTTTTACTTTTTATCTTTCCTATACATAAATGGCATGACTTGATACGTCAGCTCTAATGCTCCTTGATCTTGAGTGCAGCAGATTGTTTTATTATATCAATAAAATATATCACCCTTTCAGAACAAGCCTGGTCATTAAAATTAGCTATGATGCACGTGAGTTTAGAAGCTCACTTTAGTTTAAGACTTTGTGATCTTAGAATCGATTTATTTTATTTTAACCTACGTGTTAAACTCACGTGGTTCTCACATCTCCAGGTCTATAGACTTAATAAATGCATAGTTTAAAAGAACCTCTCAAGAAGAATCGTATAAATGATAAAGGATTTCAACAATATAATTAGTCTTTTAGTTTGTAATTGGTACAATTTTGCAGCCTCGTACCAAGGTGGATTAAACTACATTATAATATCAATAGTCAGGTCATATTCAATACTGGTGTCATCGGAAATCCCTAAATACCATTAATCAATTAATTTAAAATTGTATTTTTTTAAATATGATTTATTTGGTGGATTTTATTTTACCGCTATCGATTGTTTATGTATTGCAGCGAAATATCAATCAACCAAAGTTTTGCAACGGTAAACGGTTTGCTGTTAAAACATCGATGAGCAACAATCTTGACCGAATCATATGTCGCGTGTTCTGGAGAAGGCAAACAAGACAATCTTAAAGCACATGCAATGGAACAAAATAAAATATTGCTTATCCGCAAGCATTTTTATATTAAACTTATTAGAAACAAATGCTTTCATATTTATTTCTTTTAAGTTAAATCAGACAGAGCTATAGCAACGAGGGAAAATTTAATGTTTTTGTTTTTATAGATATTCGACAGTATCCAACTATTTTCGATCGTTTTTGTGCATCGTCATGTGACATAAGTGCATAATATTAAAACTATCAATAGTAATTGATTAAACCCTGGTAACGGGTTTAAAAACAATTGGACAAGAGTGGTTTGTAAAAAAACTACAGTATGGAGAACTCTCATTGCAGATGGACTTCGCCCACATCATCCATTATCAACGAGTACAAAATTCACTACAGCAAGAATTTCAGCAAAGAAGACATTTTTAAGATGGTACTTAAATCAACTTGACCATAATCCACAATTTTTAGGTAACATTCTCTGGACAGATGAAGCTACCTTCACAAGAAGAGGTATCTCCAATCAGAAAAATAATCACCTCTGGTCGAAGGAAAATTCCCATGCGATTCGTGAGCATCCTTTTCAGCACCAGTTTCAGTGCAATGTATGATTGGGGATAATAAGTCCATATTTCTTGCCACCTCGACTCAATGCGGGTTCATTTCTGGAATTTATTAATAATAATTACTCTAATTAAGTTGAACATATTCCACTACGACTGAGAAGGAATGTGTGGGTTCAATTAGATGGTTGCCATGCACATTACCGAAGAGGTCCACGACAAAGGCTAAATCTTAATTATCCCAATCAATGAACTGGCTGTGCAGGATCAGTGGCTTGGCCTGCTCGCTCTCCAGACCTGACACCACTGGAGTATTTTATTTGGGGTGACATTAGACAAAACGTCTAGTTAGTTCCTTACGAAGAAGAAGAATTAAATCTTGTGAAACAATAACACACATCCAGTGCCGTTCTGCCACCGCTGCTGTTGAGAAAAGATGCCGAGCCTGTCTTAGTGCTCAGGGAAATCACTTTGAACAACATTTAATATGAATTTAATGTTTACGTTTAATTAATAAAGTAGTTGGAACAAATAAATAAGTTTTACTTATTTCATATAACGTAAATAATTCATAACAATAAAAATCTTTAGGTGTGAATATTTCCTAAACAAACATTCAGAGGAAATGTTTTTCTTGTTTTGATGTCCTTAATTCATATTTTCAGTTTCGCCACTTAACTTTGAAACACCCTGCATATATGTTGACATAGTGTATTTCAAAAAGAATCATGACTGTTAATTCAAATTATTAATTGTGGTTCTTCCTAAGCTTAAAATTAGTGTTTTAAATCAAGTGTGCTACGGAGAGAAGATGTGGTATTAACCCGTCTTCAGATAGGCCATACTCGACTCACCCACGGTCATCTCATGAAAAAAGAAAATGCACCGACGTGTCGCTACTGTGGAAACGATCTCACCGTTAGGCATATTCTCACTGAATGTATTGCTCACGAATCACATAGGTTCTCTTCAGATTGACAGGAGATGTTGAGCGAAGATCCCACGACAATAACAAAACTTCTTCACTTCTTAAAAATCATTAATATTTACGATCACATATCATTAATAGATATAAGTGGATGCAAAATTCATTATAGCAATTTACTAAATACCTCAAATCTAATTGCAACTTTTTAAAATGCAAATCATAATTGTAAATGTGTAATTTTAATTGTAAATGTGTAATTGTAATGTAATGTAACTTGTAATTGTAATTGTTAATTTGTAACTTTCTCACTTTGTAATTATATGCAACTTTCTCACTTTGTGATTATATGTAACTTTCTCACTTTGTAACTTTGTTAATACGTCAATTGTTATCTACTAACTTTGTTAACTCAGTGTAAATGGCCCTAGTGGTCGAAACAATTAAATAAATAAATAAAATAAAATAAATAAATCAAGTGTTTCCAAAAATTTCGGAAAGAAAGAATGAGGAGATTGAAACCTTCAAACTGGACTCCCCAACGGTTACAGATATATTAAGTTATTTTTATAATGTAAATTGAAAACATAATAAAATGAGGTTAAAAAATACAATTGCATCAATCTTACAAAATGTTGTAATGATCTCTGATGGGAAATATTAAAATATTAATAACTAATTTTCCTTATTGCCACATACAAATTTTTTATAAGATTTGGAAAACTTGCTTAGTTCCCATTCAAAATATTCTTCGATGTTTTCCTGGTTAGATTTCATTTATAATTTCGAAAAGTTATTAATTTCTCTCCGCAATATCCTTCCCCGTTTACATGTTAAGCGACACTCTCTTTTCCATTTATGTAGATACATTTTTTTTTTTAAATCTGGACTCAAACTTGTTTCTGTCTCATGTACTTTTTTAAAGATTTACTATGTTCTGGATGACTTTTGCATGTTAGAATTTTTATAGCTGGCCTATCTGAAAGAATTAAGAAAGAAATATCAAATAATTTACATATAGATTTCCATATTTCAGTTAATTTATGGTTCACTTGAAAAACCTTTGGTTTACATCATATGTAAAAATGCGGGACAAACTTATATAGAAATTTCATTATGTAAGTCTGTTCACACTATTACATAATTAAACAAAACTATCCACTGAATGAAAAGTATATGTCATGAATGAACATGCCAACATGTGCAAGCAAGAATGATATTGGTAATTACTTACGAATGATATTAATAGTTTTGCTTGGGAGATGGAGACTAACGTATGAGAACTAATTAGATAAACTTGCAAGAATTGTGAAACTAACTAGAAGTCTACCTAAAGCAATACCGATTTTATATACTTTATAAAATTTTATATAAAGATAAAATCCATTCAATTATTACTTCCACTTAGTAATGTACGGAATAGTAAGGTAAAGTATTCCAATCGTGAAAATTTCGAATTCGAGTTTCGAAGCAAATGTGCAGTTCGAGGTCTCCTCATAGTACAAGAGGCCAGGAGGAGAAAAAATGCAGTCATTTTACCCCAATTTTTTATTACTTTAATGAAAACTATGTATAATTACTAGTCAAAATTGATGAGTCTGGCAAATTTTGGTAGGGGGAATAAAAAATGGCGGCTGTTTCCAAAATGTTAAAAATAATTAATTTTTTATTCGGAGCTCTATATCTTTACAATTACCAACAACAATAGAAAATCTAAGAGAGCATCATTTAAAGTAGAGTAAATTTGCTAAAGTGTAACCCCTAATAGAGCTACTATATATTGTAAATTGAACTATATATGTTCAATAGTTCTCGAAATATAGTTTTTTTAAAAAGAACCATTTCATAAAAATGAAGCATACTGAAAAATCAAGTAGTTGGTGAATTTATTTTGAAAAATCTATACATCAAAAACCATCTGATGGAGAGATGTCTATTAGCACACTAATTAATGATATTTTAAAGGACTATAAAGTAGTTTATGATGTTTATTTTCTTAGGAGTAGTAGTTTTCATGAAATTTGCTAAAGTAGATTGATTTATAGTTCTTTGGACAAATTTTCATTTTCTAAATTTATATTCACATGTGAATATCATAAACACTACTACCTCTACGAAGATAAGTGTCATATACTACTTTATAGTAAGTTAAATTTCCTTTATTTTGAGTGTTGGCAGACATATGTGCGTCTTATGGGTCTAGAGATATATTTTTCAAAAATCCATCATTTTATAGGCACAACTAGAAATTAACATTTTGTGAGTTTATTTATCCAAATATCATAAAAACCGCTATTCTTACAAAGATAAACGTTATAAACAATTCTATAGTAAATTTAACTAGCTTTAATTTGAGTGCTGGCAGACATCGGTACGTCCAATGGTTTCTTAAATAAAGTTTTCACAAATCAAACCTATTCTCCGAATAACTATAAATTTAGCAAATATCATGAAAACTACTACTCCTACGAAGGTAAAAGTTATAAACTACTTTACAGTACAATTATTTAGCTTTAATTTGAGAGCTGATAGACATTGGTATGTTGAATGGTTATTGAGATATAGATTTCTCAATATAGATTCACTAACTACTCATAATTCAGTACATTTTTATGAAATGTGTCATTTTAAAAAGCTATCTCGAGAACTATTGGACGTAAATAGCTCTATTGGGGCTAATATTTCAGAAAATTTACTCTTCTTTAAATAATGTTCTTTTTGATTTTCAAGTGTTGTTGGTATTTTTTAAGATATAGATAGAGCTCCGAATGAAAAATTAATGTTTTTTTAAGGTTTTGAAACAATCGCCATTTTTTATTCCCTCTACCTATACTTGGTAGACTCATCAGTTTTGAGCATTTATACATAGTTTTCATTTAAGTAATCAAAAATTGGGGTGAGACAACTGCCTTTTTTTCTGCCCGGCTCTTGTACAGAACTAACCTAGTCTTGCAAATTTATCTGTGTATATGAAAAGACAAGCCCAAAAACAAAAAGTCGTACAGAATTGAATTTACATATTTAAGTATAGGGTGTTTTTTTAAGCCCGATAGAACTTGAAATTGTAAAAAATAACACAAAAAATTAAATTGTAATCAAAATTTTTTTTTTATTCGAAAGATCAAT
>NW_027111009.1:284986-296910 GCF_000696795.3 Halyomorpha halys | reverse complement strand
CACGTATTGATCTTTCGAATAAAAAAAAAATTTTGATTACAATTTAATTTTTTGTGTTATTTTTTACAATTTCAAGTTCTATCGGGCTTAAAAAAAAACCCTATACATGCATGGGATGTAAAAGCAAAATTTTCTGATAAAAATGAATGACCAAAAGCGTCACTTTATAGAATCAATTTTCTTTAACGATTTTAATTAACTCCGGCATTTTAATAAAAGAATAAACGCTCTTTAAAATCACAGTTTTTATTCTCATTTAAGTAGTCTTAATGGCATAAATAACGAATTTTTAAAAAAATCTACCTTTAAAGTACCAATAATTTTATTTTTTATCCAATTTAGTTTATACTTAATTATTTTAGTGTTCATTTTTTGTTAATATTATGTTGTTGTTTTTTTTTATTTTTAGATAATATTATGTTTCTTTTAACTTTTTATTTTAAATATTATTAATAATATTCTTAAGATGTATGTATAGTATGGATGTGTTCTAACAATTTTAATGCCTATTGCCCTTGAGTATAATAGATTAAATAATAGATATAACTATATTATACCAATAAAAGTTGTACAAAAAAAACAACTTTAAGTCGTTTATTTGAAAAAAATAAACAGTTCTCATTGTTAGCATTAATAAAAATAGTTAAACACGAAATAATGAATAATTTTATGATTAACTTGAGGGTCTACGTTTTGCCCCACTTTGCAGGACTTCATAAGGGCTAAAAAAGTACAAACAACTAAAATAGCAGTTAGAGAATAGATAACAACATAAAACTAAACTAAGGCGTGGCTAAATATGATTTAAAATATTTGAAAACTTATATTTATATATGAAAATAAATTATAGAAAATAAAAATATGATGTACAAAAAAAAGTATAATTAAACAAGAATAACAAAACAGTATTTGACAATTAATGAAAACGGAAATAACAACGAATAAAAAATTGGATAAATAAGATATATTAAAGTACAGCTTAAAGACACTAAAAGACAGAAAATATGGGAACTAAGAATAAAATAAATTTCAAGAACAAAAGAAAATAATGAACAAAATCGATACACCCACCTTTCTGTGGTGGATGTGAGGTACCAACAGATTAGGAGAGTGGGAGAATTGGGGGTTAACAAATACGTTACGTTTAAAAGAAAAAATATATAAAATAATGTTAAAGATAATGTTAAGAAATTTAAGAAAATATTTAATATAGGTAGACACCAAATGATAATATATATAATATGGGGGAGACGTTATATAAAATACAAAATTGCAATACAATTAAAATGATGTATACAAAAAATATTATATAGTGATAAAAGGAAAATATATAAAATTGAATAGAGATACAATGATGTAAATTCATATAATCAAAATATTAATTATGAAGAAATAAATATATGTATATGTTATAAGTTTCAAAAGAGTATAGAATATAAATAAAATACATAAACATAACAGATAAATAGAGTTGCAAAGTTATAACAAAAAAAATTAAATATAAATTAAGAAATGTAACTAGTAAAATGTAAACTACTGAACTGTAGAACATGGAGAATAATTTCTATTTGATTTAGTAATATAGAGTTTAGATATTATTCCAGTTCTTTCGATCGCACGCGGTCAATCAACGATCTTCCAATTTAAATACTTTAAATATATATAAATTCGGGCACTACTAAGGAATATAGTGGTATATTCCAGGCAAGATGTTCCAAAACCAAAATCCAAATTGATTGTTTACCCCGTATACTATATTCCATAGTATACCTCTATACCCCGTATATTATATTCTAGGCAAGATGTTCCAAAACCAAAATCAATATTCTCCAAATTGATCTTTAACCCGTGTTACATTCTCTGCCTACCCCTAAAACACAGGTTTCCAGCCGACAAGCTTGTACGGTATACTGGTTCGAAAGGTACGGCTTCTTTCAAAAAATCCTTTGTTATTTTTAGTACATCCTTTTTCGAATACCTTTCAGATATCCAATCGTAAAACCATATTTAATTTATCATTAGCGTTATTTAAATCCCAATCATCTTTTTACCACCTCAAATTGTTTTCTCTCCTGATGCTAACGAGTTATCACAGAATTCGAATTTCCAATTTAACTTGAAAAATTTTTCAATTCTCAAGTATTCTTCCTACATTTTATATAAATTGCAGATGGAACCAGTCTAGAATTGAAAATTTTAGGCTTTTGAAAAGTAAGGCTTTCACTTTGGAAAAACATTTACTTAAAACGATAAGAGGAGACTTAATATAATTAAATCTATCAATATTTAAAACGTGGCTAAAACTAAATAAACAGCGTGAGCCCGCCATTACTGCCCTTTTTGATAGCCTTAATTATATTATCTTTGAAACCCACACATAGACCGAGTATGTTGGTCGATCTCACAAGACCAGGTTATAGCACAAAAAATATTATAAGGCAATGCTTCCAGGCTGCAACCCAACCCACTAAACCCCCATTTAGCGACGGTCCTATATCACTTTGTAATAATTTAAGTAAAACAGGAAGAGGAGACTTTTCTTGGACTTAGTATTATATACAAAATAATGTATTATTATGAATTTATAATAATGATAAGTACAATTAATTATACTTAACCTAATATACCACATTTATCAACAATCCTATCAAAAAAGTTTCTATTAGGAGTCCGAAATACATTTAGGAACTTAGAAATACAAGTTTGAGATCCTATAAGAGCTGCTCAAGCAACTAGAGTTACTTAAGAGCACCACAAGCACGTGTATCTTGGTCTTATTAATTTTCACACAGCTCGTATAAGTTCAAGTAAAATATAACAGCAAAGAAAAACCAGAGTTACCTGGGTTAAGACTTATGGAGGACAGACAGTATATTTCATAGTATATTATTACATATATTTCTGAAATCGGATGAAACAGAGTAAAGGAAATCTTTCGCTAATACTGTAAATCCAAAGTACTTGATACTGGTGAGAGGTTCATACAAATCCCCTTCTCCTCGTAAAAGGTTATAACAGACGAAACAACTGTCACGCCAAGACATGGGCGAAGATATAGTAGCACTAATCATACTTCCAATGTCGGAGAGGTTTCTTACATAAAAGTCTTCTTTGAGTCGATAAATTCACAGTGTGGCACTACGGAAAGTGTGAGGAAAAACTGAAC
The DNA here is from genome assembly GCF_000696795.3 of Halyomorpha halys. NCBI lineage: Eukaryota > Metazoa > Arthropoda > Insecta > Hemiptera > Pentatomidae > Halyomorpha > Halyomorpha halys. The sequence continues at coordinate 293,744 of NW_027111009.1, read as the reverse complement.
TTGGAGAACGTTTCATTGAACAGAACTAAAAAATTCGCATTTAGTTTATATGGTCTTCCATTCCTGACAATCCTCCGAGGCGCCTGAAAAGAAGATGGCCACGAGACCAGCTAATGTAAAATGTCATTAGAGTGCTACCAATGGGTAGTTTCTCTACACGCCTCTAACACTCCAATTTAACTTAGATCAGATTTACTAAATGCATTATAATGTACAGTTGTAAATAGCAATAAATAAATATTAAAAAAAAAAAAAAGTTTATATGGAATACAATTACCAACCACAAGACACGTGTCTGATTGTCACGAAACAAATGAAAAATGAAGTCACTTAATCTTTCTATATTTCTATCTTATCCAATAACCCATCATGAAGAAGCATTTGACCTGATATATTTTTCTAAGACGAGAAGTTTTTTCTTTTTAGATATTTTAGGGTCCCAGTCACTGACTCGCACACGAAAACGGATTCATTCATCGTCTTGTCGAATATTTTAGGATTTTTTCAATTTTTGATAAACTGATGAGATCGATTTTCATAGCCAATAGAACCATTATGATGAGAAATTCTATTTATTATTTTTTTATTTTATGTTCAATATTTCTATTTATTTTTCTGTTAATAAAATTTTTTCATTAAAAATAAAAATAAAAACTAACCAAATAAATTGAATACGACAACAAATATATTCTCAACATTCGACATCAACATCAATAAATTATTCACTTAACTGATTAAGAACCTTCATCGGAATAATTATAGTTCCATAGTCGTTTTGAACATTACCAAACCGAAATAAAATATTAATTAATTTAATTATAACAAAATTACATAATGAGTTTAAATTATTATTAAGATTAAATTCTAAATTTTGATATTAATTTTGATAAATAATTTTATAGGATTAATACCATATATCTTTACTAGATCTAGACACAACATTTCCCGTTGGGATTTACCATTCATTGATATATTTCGATGAAATTATTATTTTCGGAGCTAAGAATAAAGTCTAAATAAGTACGTTCATCTACCTTCTTAAACTTTAATGCTCTATGTATACACATACTTGGTCTTATCGTTGTCACACACATCACTAGATCAGCTCGCATAAGTTCGAGTTAACCTTTCTCGGTTTGTAACATTCTCTATGTCATCTGCATATGCTTGCCACTGACAACGTAGGCAGTATTGTTCTAGCTAAGGACTTCAACAATATTTTCTAGAGTTATACGATTAATAGCAAGAAACCAATGCGTCGCCTAGCTCTTTTTTCGGTGAGAACGTATCGGAAAGCTCTATCGAGATTTTTAAAAATTATACATTATAATTTTTACTAATCTAATATTCTTTGATTGATTCCTTGAATTTTAGAAGATAAGTCATAGATTATTATGAACAGATAATGTGTTGTCATTCTATATTCTGATGATTTATACAAAATCAGGCTGAAGATTTGGCCAGTAATTGATTTCCCTTTTCGGAAATTAGTTATTTATTTTTCCCAAATTCACTTGAAAGAGCATATTTCCTCTATAATTCCATCAATCACTGTTAAGGGAAAATAAATGTCCCTTTTTCCACTGTTTGTCCCTTTGTTGATTCCTCTCTTCAATCATCATAGAAAGAATTAAATAGTACAATTATCATGTAACGATTTGTTATAATTCTTTAACATTTTAATTAGTTTATATATAATCTTTTGAATTCCTTGAGACTGGTATTTATTAATTAATAATAACAATAAATCAATAGGTATCCATGTTAAATCTCAACACTCTTTATTATTTAATCAACAATCCAACGTTTCAGCCAATTCGGCCATCCTCAAAGACAATCTTAAATATAAATGTACACCTCACAGTTATTTAAAAACAGTTTGCAGGCTATTTTGCCCAGATCATTAATTATAAGTAAAATTACATTATTTTATCACAACTTCATTGATTTTTAATCAACTTAACACTATCAAAGACATATAGAAAAAACTGGATGTAAGGTGTAAATTTATATTTAAGATTGTCCTTCCTTGTAGAACAGATTCGTTATCTTGGACTACGTCTTGACAAACGACTAACCTGGAATCCTCACACAAGACTGAAAAGACAGGAAACTGCACGCAGATACCGACTATTACAGCACTTACTAGACAAACGGTCTAAACTTCCAACTCATTACAAAAGACTGATCTACATGACAATAATAAGGCCCATCTGGACATACGGAGTTGAGCTTTGGGGCTCCACTAAACCTTCGAATTCCTCTCGTATCCAATCTTTACAATCCAAAATCCTTCGTAAAATCCTCAATGCTCCTTATTTTGTTACTAATAAAACCATCCATAAAGACCTAAATGTTCCTTATGAAACCGATCTAGCCCGCACCCGATATTATTCCTTCCATAATAAACTCCCTAACCACCCAAACCCACTCGTTTCTAACCTTGCTTCCTCTTCCATTCCTGGCAATCCTCCGAGGCGCCTGAAAAGAAGATGGCCTCGTGAACTTATATTGTAAACTGTTTTTAGAGTTCTACTACTGGGTAGTTTCTCTACATCCTGTATCATATCATTATGTCATTATGATGAAATTTACTTGTTGTATTTTTTATACAGTTGTAAATATCATAAATAAATTAAAAAAAAGATTGTCCTTGAAGATGGCCGTTGGCCAAAACGTTGGACTGTTGAAGATAGAATAAAGAGTGTTGAGACTTAACATTACCTATTAATTTATTTTTTAAAAATTTAATTAATATTATTCTACATTTTTTCGTTAGCACCTATGACTTTCTCGAATTCAATATATCAATAAGTTTATTATACAAGGTAGAATATAAATATTAATTTAAAATAACTTATTGGCATTTGAGGAACCACTTGAATGTAGGCTAACTTTCGTTCATTAAGAGACTAAAAAATAAATAAGAAGAAAAAAAGAAAGAAATTGCTGGATAGTGACATGAGAAACAAGACGAGCGGAAATCCATGTGCAGGTAACCTGGCAAATGCTGACAGACAGTCCCGAAAGTAGGCCTAACACCTGTAAGCTAAGAAAAAAATTCGAGTTTCTTAATCCTTCCGACATCTGAAGAGTTGGAGGCTTTCAAATTCAGGACACGACATCTGATATCAGGTGTCCGCCTACTTAAGGAATTAAGGACGATTTAGAAAAGGGATTTGATGATAGCTTCTGCCATTCATCTCCCATGCGAAGGAAGAAAAAAAAAACTTTTAAAATACACTTAATTATATGCACTTATTCCTTTATTTAAATCTAAACTCGTCTTTCAAGTCCAATATTTTGATACCTTGTATCAATTATATTGACGTATTTATGTTACAATAAAAGTTTTTACAGGAAAAACAAAATACAAAAAAAAAAAAAAATAAAACGAAAAGAATAGAGATCCTTATTCATCTAATCCTTATTCAAATCGTTGTTGTCAAGAGAAAATCTTCTAAAATATTTTTTGAAAGAAAATATCGCCAATAACACAAGGATCATAGCAACCATAGAAGCTATCAGATTTAAATTTCAAATTAGGGAAATGAAATATCTTGTAGTTGCACTGAAGTAGAGCAAAATAAGACCAAACCTAGCACATCCTGATCAAATGAATTTCATTTACATCTGGTGCCACGAAAGGTCATTCCGATATAAAATGTGGGCTGAAACCGACAATGAGAGGTTTAAGGGAAGCTGCACGGATTTGCATACGACCATACCAAGAGTAAACGGGCGTGATATGGAAATGTACCGCGTCTTCGTACGCTACGACAATCCGAAACTCGAAGGTTCCTGTGAATGAGTTATGTATGGGTCTGACGACTTTCCCAGGGAGTCATAATTCAATACAGCTTCTAGAGCGATAGTCCACAATATCGTTGTTGCTGCTTTCCTTGAGCAGAGGAAGAATAGTCATTAAATAATTTAAACATTTATATATTTTTATTTATTTTTTTTCTAGATATGACTGCAATTTGGTGTTGACATATATATATGAGTCTTATTTTGGTTGAACATGGAGATGGTCATAGGTACCAAAAAATGAGTGTTAGTGTACCCATGGTTTACCTATCTAGGTGTATATTTTTATTCGGTTTTTCCTATTTATAAGTATGTATAATTGTTCCTATATATATATTTACTATTAAATATTGTCCATTTCTGTGCCATATGGTAATATTTGTCAATAAATAAGTCAAAACTAAAAAAAAAGATTTACTTTTACATTTTTTTTTTTAAGTATTCACTCAATTTGGAATCAGATGTTTATAAAAAATGTTATTTATAGTTCGAAATTGGCATATCTTAACATTTAATAATATATATGGTTTGAAAAACCTTAAAATTAATGATAATATTTTTGGTAAAACATCAAGATGTACCTGTTAATATGCATTGCCTTTTTTTCTGGATCGTTTTTATGTTTTCCTACTTAGGGCATGAAAGGTGAACGATCCTACAGTTCATTAACTTATTCTAGCCAGAGTGGTAAGGTCGTCGTTCATTCCGCGGGTTCGCCAAGAAATGAATACTCTCGAAACCTTGATGGATAACATAATAATCTTTTTGTAGCCTCATGCATAGCAATATCTTGCTGGGATCAAAAGGGTTTTGTTAAACAACAAAATGAAATCCATCAGTAAGAAGTTGTATAGAAGAATTAAGCATTATGCTCATAATTTCAGATTTGCGAAATGCGAAACGATAAAAAAATCCTAATGAATTATTACAAACTGTTTAACTTTTTCTGTAGTAATTTATGTAAATTAGAATGCACTTACATGTCTGTATCAGTTTCCATTTTTTACATGGTACTAAATACCCGCTATTGCACGTTTTGGGTGCTTTTTCGTTTCCTAAACCTAACAACTTATAAGTTAAATACCACTTGAAATTAAAAACTAATTTTATATCCTACATTTTTTTATATTGTTTTGAAGTACTGGTTATGTTACGATTTTGTATCTATTGTAAAACATACAAGTTGTATCTTAGGAGGGTATCAAATGCATGATATTACGAATTCGCCCAAGTTGCCGAACCGAAGGCAGTGGCAGCCAAATTGCTGAAATCAGATCGAGAGGGGCCGATAGTCCTCGTGGGACATTTAATTTACAGGAATATTTCCTTAATGGAACAGAGAGTGGTCCCTGATAATTATAATCGATTCGACAGTTCCTTTTGATCCCGGAACCACTAATGCGCCAATTAAGTCGAATGGATTATGTCCGAGAGGTTGACCAAACGGCTTCCGGTTTCAGGGGTGGAGAAAGGGCAGGTTCACACAGAGGTCTTTGCTGCCCAACATATTGTTGCAATGACAACTCAAATCAATTTAAATTTGAAAACGTATATATCGGTGTATATAATTACAAAAAACGATAATTTGCATACCTTTCAGGTTATAATGAATTCTTATACAGAAGTGCTTCGATTTTAAGTAAATTAATAAAATAACAGGAATTGATCTCTTCATATTTTAATATTAGACATGTCTCAAGCAATTGCTGCTTATTTAATATATTTGAATTTTAAATTTAGAAAATATGATATAATACAGATTATCACAAGTCTTGCCTGAAGGCAAAACCAAAAAGTATAGAATTCTAGAATTAGAACAAATCGCGGATCTTAAGTAAGTGCAGTCTTCAACGAATTGGAGTTAGCAATTCTGCAAAATGCAATAAATCTAACAAATAAGAAACAAATCATTTTGAAATGCCCTGCTTATCAAAATGAAAGGAAAAAATTTTAAATTTTCTAAATACTTATAGTAATGACGATATATGTAAAAAATTTGTAACTTCTAGCAATCCTGAAGAAATAGCCAATGTCACGTAGTACTTCTATTCAATAAATAAGTATATTTAATTTATAATCTTAAACACTTTCTTGAGACTGGTAATTTTTTTTTAAATAAATAATTTAATTTCTATCCATTTTAGTCTCAACACATTTTATTTTTCATAAAAGTCCGACGTTTCGGCCAATCCGGCCATCCTCAGGGACAATCTACCACAAAAGAGCTTTTATTACATGTATGATCCTCAAACATTTCAAAATACTTAACATTATTATTTATAATTTATCTTATCTTAATACAGTTTTAGAATTATATAATTTAAAAACTCTAACTCCATGCATTCTGCCCAGGTCCAAACAATAATTTCAAAGAAACATTAAAAACATTAGGTAAAATATATTTTTTTTGTTAATAAGTATATCCCTATCAGCTAATTAGTCAATATTCACTTAAAACCAAAATTAAAATCATTTATCAGAGTCGCTATTCCTTAAAAAGTTTATCACAACAATGCTTGTAACTTTCCTCCACTCAGTTCAAGCATTAAAATTATTTATTATAACTACACTTTTGTCAGTTTTCCTCTTTATTTCATTAGTAAAATTCCCATCAAGGCTAATTATAACTATCCACATTCAATTTATCCTATATTATTCATAAATTAATTTTACTTAATATCTCTGCATAGTGTTGGTTTAAATTTCTTGTATCTGTTTTGAAATTCACTGTATAATCAATATTTTCAGATATGTAAATGGATTCAAGTATTTTCCTTTTGAATGTATTATTCTCTTTATGTAAAATCATAGTATTTTCAAAATTAAAAATATGCTGGTTTTGGTTGCATGCTGTACTAGTGCCGTTTTATTTGGATCCTTCTCTTTGTTTTTCAAATCATTATTGTGTTCTATCGCCCAATAATTGCTTGTCTCACCTATATATATATATATAGCTGGAGAATTTAGACAGGGAATTTTATATATTAATCCCGATTGATTTCTTGTATCAATTTTGTCCTTTAATATACTATAATAATTTTTGATTTTATTGTTGGGTCTATGACTCAGAGAGTACTCATCAACATCGTAATCCTTAAATGATTTCTTAATATCTTCAGATAGTCCTTTAATATAATTGAATCCATATTTTTTTTTTTTTTTTACTTTATTATTTACTATTTTGATTCCTGTTTTATTTTTTATAATTTTAAGGTTAATTTCCAAAATCTTGTAAATTAATTTTTAAAAAAAGTATATTTAGTTTGGAAATAATAAATAACGGGAATACAAATAAATGAATTTATAAACTGGCTGTATGGAAAATTCCAATGCCAACAATATATATATATATATAAATCTGAAATCAGACAGTTAATTTTATAAACTTTATCGAAGACTTGGAGTTTTGGATATCTCACTGGATATGATAAAAAATCGGAAGTGGTTGTTTTGTGTTTCGTTAGTGATTTACATTTTATAGAAATAGTTTTGGTAGCCTATGAACTTTTTGAGCTACTGCAGTAACTTACATTACAAGAATAATATATAACAAATTACTATTGCACATTCATGAATCCGGCTCCCTGTCCACAGTGTTACTACTGCCTCCGGTTGCTACAGCCTGCCCTGAGGATCCGGTGAGGGGCTACCAGCTATAGAAAGGCAGCCCGGGGCGTCGTCGTGAGGGGCAGCTCTCTTCTGTAGTGTTCAAACTGTTTGGGTACTTAACACTGTTAAATTTTAGTAAAATATAAATTATAAATATTAATACAGCAGAAAATAAAGTAGTAGATCACCTCCTACTACTCCCACCTAAACAAGTCTACCATTGACAGAAACAAAACTCCACATAAACCAACAGCAAAATATACTACACAATTCCTTATATACCAACACCCTCAGAGATAATATCAAAAACTATAAACAATAACCACAACAAAAATGATTACGCAATTACATAAAAAATACGATCACTTTATCCAAACTTTACACAAATACGAAAGACAAACACAAAATAGAGCTATAATCTAATATAGTGTATGAAATCCCCTCCGAAGAGAAATGCGGCCAATCTTATTTTGAAAGTTCAGAACAGTATCTCAAAATAAGAGGATATCAACACAAATATGGTTTTACCTCTACAATAAATAATTCCAACAACCTGACCAAACTTATTTCACTACACATTTTAAACAAATAGGACATAAACTCAAATTTAATTTACCAAAAATCATGTATATGGAAAAAATAACTTTAAGTGAAATTTACAAAGAAATGATCAGAGAGTCGGAGAGGGAAATATATTAGACATTCTCAAATAGACTTAATATAAATGGGGTACCTCAGGGTAGTATCCATGGTCTTATCCATTATACAGTTTTTACAGCTGGCATCCCAACCCATCCTAACACTATTCTCACCACATATGCCGATGACACATGCCTATTGTCAGTGAATAATGATCCTTCCATTGTATCCCAATCCCACATCACCATTCTCGAAGAAAGGAAAGGCTAAAAACTGGAGGATTAAAATAAATTCCAATAAATCCCACCAAATCACATTTACCCTTCGTCGTAAACCTTCGTCTTGCCCTACAGTATCTTTTAATAATACCTCACTTATTCCTGTTCAACAGTCAACAAACGACAACAACAACAAAGTGGACAAACGACTGACATGGAATCCTGATACAAGACTGAAAAGACAGGAAACTGCTCGTAGATTCCGACTATTGCAACATTTACTAGACAAACGGCCCAAACTTCCAATCCATTACAAAAGACTGATCTACATGACTATTATAAGGCCTATTTGGACATACGGAGTTGAGCTATGGGGCTCCACTAAACCATCTAATTCCTCTCGAATCCAATCCCTACAGTCCAAAATCCTTCGTAAAATCCTTGATGCTCGTTACTTTGTCACAAATCATATCATCCATCAG
>NW_027111009.1:281480-284936 GCF_000696795.3 Halyomorpha halys | reverse complement strand
TACTTTGTCACAAATCATATCATCCATCAGGACCTCAATGTCCCCTATGTTGCCGATTTGGCCAGAACCAGATACCAATCCTTCCATAATAAACTTCCCAACCACCCAAACCAACTCGTTTCTAACCTCGCTTCTCCTTCACTACCTAATAATCCTCCTAGGCGTCTGAAAAGAAGATGGCCAAGAGATCTACTCCTTTAGAAATGTTTTTGGAGTTCTATCAATAGGTAGATTCTCCACATGTTTTTAGCATGTCGTAATATCACTTACAGCAAATTTACTTCATGTGTATATATGTATACACTTGTAAATATCAATAAATAAATTATTAAAAAAATATATATAAATGGGCAAAATATAAAACGGAAATTACAGACGGACTCCCTGCTAGATAAGAAGGTTACGTGTTGGAAAAACCAAAACAAACCCATCTCCCATTTCATCCCTATTCAGTTCTGGCACAAACCTTAAGGTAGTTATATCACAGCAATTTAGTACAACTGTAATAGACAATTGTTAGTAAAGATTTTCTTAATTAATGATAAAATTGTAATAGTTATAATTCCTAAACTATACTATGTGCATTTATTCTTTTAATAATCAGTTTAAGAAATTATAGTTCTAAAAAATGTTTTTTTTTTCATTGTAGGACATGGCTATGCAAACAATAAAAAACGTAGTCTAAATACAGTTGTATTATTGACTAATCTGCAAGAACCACAAAAATAAATATCATTACCAGTTAGGGAAAAAGTTATCATATAAAATACAAGTAATATATTATTAATATTTTTTTAGTTATTAGAATAACCTTCTAAAAATAACTTATTATTGATCTACTTCTCAGTTTATTGGGGATAGTAGGAAGGAGACACACTTCAAGTCAGTCCTAAAGGTTCAGTTATTTTATGTGCTGTTTATTTTAAAACAGATTATAATTTGTGCTACTAGAGCAATTTTGCTGGAAATGAACTGGCGGACGTTCCAGCCAAACAAGCACTTGCCCTTCCGGGTCGGGGCGCAGAATGACCCTAAGAAATAAGTCTTCCGATCTAGTCTAGTCAAAATTGATGAATCTGCCAAGTATAGGTAGGGAGAATAAAAAATGGCGGCTGTTTCGAAGCGATAAAAGAAACAACTATTTTTTCATTGGGAGCTCTATATCTTACAAAGTAGGAACAACACAAGAAAACCTAAGAGAACGAGTTATTTACGTTAAATAGTTTTCGAGATATAGCTTTTTTAAAAGCAACATTTCACAAAAATGTTGTATGGGACGTACTGAAAGATTAGTAGTAGTGAATTTATTTTGAAAAATTTATATCTCAAAAAACCATTTGACGTACAGATGTCTATTAGCACTCAAATTAAAGCTAGTTCAATGAACTATGAAGTATTTTATGATGTTTATCTTTGTAGGAGTAGTAGTTTTCATGAAATTTTCTAAAATAAATTGATTTATAGTTGTTCGAACAAATTTTCATTTGCCAAATTTATATTCATAAATATCATAAATAAAAACTACCACCCCTACGAAGAAAAGTATCATGGACTACTTTATACTAAGTTAAATTTCCTTTCTTTTGAGTGTTGGCAGACATATGTGCGTTTTATGGATCTAGAAATATATTTTTTCAAAAATCCAACATTTTATACGAACAACAAGAAATTACCATTTTGTGAGTTTATCTTGTCAAATATCATATTAACTACTACTCCTACAAAAATAAAAATTACTAATTTTTTGTAGTAAATTTAACTAGCTTTAATTTGAGCGCTGGGAGACATCTCTACGTCCAATAGTTTCTGAAATGAATTTTTTCATAAATCAAACTTATTGTCCGAACAACTATAAATCAATTTATTTTAGCAAATATCATGAAAACTACTATTCCTACGAAGGTAAAGTTCATAAACTTCTTTACATTCCATTAAACTAGCTTTAATTTGAGTGCTAATAGACATCTATACGTCACATAGTGCCTGAGATATAGAATTCTCAAAATAAACTAACTACTAATCTTTCAGTAGATTTTTTTTTTAAAAAGCTATATCTCGAGAACTATTGGACGTAAATACCTCTTTTAGAGCTAATATTTCAGCAAATTCACTCTTCTTTAAATAATGTTCTCTTAGATTTTCTAGTGTTGTTGGTAGTTTTTTCGATATAGATCTCCGAATGAAAAATTAATGTTATTTTAAGGTTTTAAAATAGCCGCCATTTTTTATTCCCCCAACCTATACTTGGCAGACTCGTCAATTTTGACTAGTAATTATACATGGTTTTCATTAAAGTAAAAAAAAAATTGGGGTGAGATAACTGCCTTTTTTTCTTCCCAGCTCTTGTACTAAGAGTAGTGGCTGCCTTATCAGAGTTGAGAAGGTCCCGAATACCCAGCGGCCTATCATTTCTCTTCCAGACTTGCCTTCACCCCGGGCTTGCTCAATACCGACCTCTTTTGTAAACAAATGAACACTCACTTACATGTGTCTTTACAGTGTATTACAACGGGCACACTCAGCAGAGCTTGGCATACTTCTTTTTAACTGTAGCAGGCTTAGATAAGAAATCATAACAAGATATTTTGTTGAAAGCTTAGAAAAGTATTCTTCATGCAGACTTTTCATTTGTAGCAGCACTGCAACCTTCCCGAAAATCAAACCAGCACCCTCCCCCTCTAATTTCCAAACCCGAATTAATTCATAATTATAGTGTAGCAGGCCTAGTAATGAAAGTACTTTTTGAAGGCAGGTGAAATATAAAATTGAGAATATGTGAATTATACGTAATGTTTTCTTTTTTAGAACAGTCCCGTATATATTTTATGCTCATTTTATCATCCTTAAATAAAGTTTATTGACGAGTGGAAGTAAATTACATTTTTTTATTTTATAATGAATAAAAGAACCAAAAGTAATTGTTGACCCCGACGTGATTATTATTATAATTATTATATGACTTATCCGGAATACATCTTTTTATTTGATAACATATATAAGAAACAATGATAATACATTCAATTGAATCATGGTATAAAAGTTGTACTATTTAGGGTGATGTTTTTTGACCGCCAACCAGGCGATCTTCTTTCTTTATATAATATACGTATTTTTATTTATATATTTTTCTCATTAGTCTTTCTAAGCCATTGGTCGAGTAAAACAGCGGTTCCCAAAAACTTTTTCACCTCAGGCCAAAAAAAAAATCGCGGCACCCTTGACGACCAAAAAAACACAATTAATGCCTATAGTGGTTAAATATGTAAGATAAGGAGAAAAACCCAGTACGCAGTAAATTATGTTTGGTAATATTTTAAGAAAGTGGAATTCGCTTGTGGAACCAACTGGCATACGCTTGGAGTATCCCAAGGGGGTCCAGGCACTCAGTTAGTGAACCACTGGAGTAAAACATAAAGAATCCAGAACAGGAATTGATTTTATATATATTATATATAT
>NW_027111009.1:257376-281423 GCF_000696795.3 Halyomorpha halys | reverse complement strand
TTCATTTAGTCATTTTATTACTTTGTTATTTCACCACTTTCTCAAGTTGTATTAAAGCAAGCCAATATTTCTAAATAAAACAAAAAGAAGAAAAAGAAAATAAATAAAAAAAAAATTATAACGCAACATGATAAAACATAATAATTAAAACTAATTAAAACTAACGAATTCGTAATTTTTCTATTTATTTTATGACTCGAGTACTGTAATGACAAAAGTAGTTTCGGAATGTAATTTTTTATATTATTGGTTAATATAACTCATGTTTGATCCTTGACTTTGATGTTCGATTCGGTATATATCCGCCAACTCACAGATCTTTTTTGAAATTTATTCAGCCAAAGTTTCGTGAAACTTCATAAGGAAGAGGTAAAATTTCCATAAATTCCATTTTTGTTAATAATCAATCTTGGATCGGTAATGGAAGAATTCGTTGTTGGCCCTTTTTTATCCGGATATGTTTTATGATCATACGATCAGCCTATTTTTTTAATTTAGTTGACTTTTATATTTTGGTATATCCTTTTAACAGAGGTGTAAGCCTTTTTATATATATTTTTAGTTTTATTTACATTTGCAGAGTCCATATGTTGTTTCTGGGATTTTTTTCCATAACAGATCCATTCCTATTAAAACGCACGCAGCCTAGATCAACAAATATGATGAAGGCGACAAAGTAATAAAAGGGAATTAATGTCACGCGAGTTGTAATTTAATATAGGCCTAGAGAAAGTAGGTGTGATTTTTCCCCATTCACCGCTCACTTCGCCAACTGGTTGTGCTACACTTGCGTTATCGAATAGAATTTTTTTTTATTTAAGAATCCGGCTGCCAAGTAATGATCCGCGATTTATAAAAAAAATCAGAATTAATCTCTTCCTGTAGGAAATGGCTATTCAGTATGTATCAAGCATTATCCAACCGGCAACTGCTTAATTAAAACGTTTTTTGGGAAAAAGAAAACGTTCAATCAAAAGAATTGGAGTAATCTAAACGCAGAATTGTCTGGACTGTGAAGTCAGTTAAAACGTGGCTAAGAAAATAAGTATTTATTTATTTTTTTTAAGAAAGTTTTTGAGCCTCGGAAATCCATTAAACGTTTATTTAGTAAAAAAAAAAAATAAACAAGGAAAACTACCAGTAAGGAAAAATAGTAAAACGAACATCATTAAATAAAATTAACAATCCAGGTAATTTATTAATAATATCCCATTAGCATTTTTTAAATGAAATCTGTCATTGATTATGTTTATTTAATTCAATCCTATATTCACTTTTGCTAAGATAAAAATTTAAACATTATAATGAAAATTTAGAGGAAACAAAATGAACTTAATCTGATTAAGACAGTTTAAAATAAACAGAATAAGTAGTTTGTTTCCTGCTGTGAACTTCATAATGATCATAAATATCAGAGCATCTATGAAATATGTTTGATAAAATATTAACCTTGTTTTAAAGTACATGACTATAAATACATAACATACTATTTTATTCACGTTCATTGATTAAATAAAAAAAACAAATAAAAAATCCCAAGCATGTGTCGTTCCTGGACAAAATGACGGTTGGGGAAAAACAAGTCCATTCCAGCAGTACTCCTCCAACACCTACTAAATTCACAAAAAAAGTTTCATCACTCAATTAAGATAGTCTGCAGAGGTACACGAAACCTTAAAAACATTTGGCTAGGTTGACACATAGGCGAAATGTTGACTCAAGGTAAGCTGCTTTGACAGTTTCAGAATACTGTTCTGCGGGAAACGGTGGGGGTTTATAGTCTTTTTTTATGATCCCTTACTGGTCATTTTTGACATACGACGGGTTGTGTGGGAAGGCTACTTTTTTTTTTTTTTTTTTTCTTACCTCCTAAATTTTTATTTAAGTCAACATTTACAAATATATAGTACTTACAAACTAAGGATTATATATACATTTATTTACAATTTTATCTTCCTTTGCCTTGTGGCATTATAAGATGAGGAAGTAATAGGGAAGGCTACCCAGAGAGAACCAACCTATATTAACCACCATTGAGGGTCACGTTTTCATTTCGTGGGACCGCCATAGTAATAAAAGTCGAGCCGACACCTCTGCAGTTACGAGGAAGTCGCTAACTTCCACAAATTAAACAACATAAAAATCACTGATAACTAAAATGACTTTATTCTAACATATTCACAAGAACTACATGTTACTCTTACTGTTACAGAGTCTCTCTTTTTGGCTATCTAGTGCTAAGAAATACATATGTACACTTGAGAAGAGGGGATAGGAAGAAGAGTGAAATAGGAGAAGTAGTTTGGACCAATCAGATAATTCAGGAAATTTTGGCGGAGCCTAGAGAGCCTATGAAATTAGAAATAAATATCTGGGAGTGGGAAAAGGCGTGACTAGAAACAGGATGGCCAGGATTCCAAGAAATTGGGGGTAATGGACCTAAGGACTTGTGAGAACTGACTTACATGTGTTAAACATAAAATAGTTAGACTGATGCAAGTCCATTGTGAGATGACAGCTTGTGCCTGCCTAAGTGTCAACCCTTGCTTAATTACATTGATATAGAATACTAAGGAAAGGTCACTTCCTCTATGGTCAGTGTCTGTCGAAATATGCCAGATGTCTATAGTTTATACTATATAGTTTATAATGATAGTCTGTTTATAATGATAGCTATTAAATACTATAGCGTTCGTTAACTCACAGTATCAACGCTCCTTTAACGAATAAACTGGAACCACAACTGCTTCGCGAATTTTCTGAGCTCCTCTCTGATTCGCAAAAGGATTTCATTAACCCGCTGTTCCTGAACTCCAATCCGGTGGGTACTGTGCATGTTAGAAGAACAATGGTCACGTGTGCAACACAGACCCAGGGTTAAGTATTCAGTGATAATTATCAGGTTAGGAACATAGTGGAAGAACAGAAAGTAAGTATTTCTCAACACATTGACCACTTAAACATCATCATTATCTCACTACAATATGTATTCATATTATATATTATAATATAATGTCTCTTATAAAAACCTGTTTTGTTTTATTGTGACTAAAAAAAAAAAGAAATATACTTTCACTAGGTTCTTAAATGTTAAGATGGCATGTTTTAAAAATATGTTCATACTACATTAAAGCCTTGCTTGTTTAATTGGTTCATAAAGTCTCAGTGGAGTTTAATGATTTTTACTTCACCATTTACCAGAGAATTCAATAATGAAGGGAGGGATCATAAGGGGTAACATAAATTACCGTACGCAATGCACATTCGTTAGGATGTGACTCGCCGAAATTGGCGATGGGCCATCCACTCAGGCAAGGGCCGACCGTGTAAAGCGCTTTAATTAACAAGTGGAGTTATACCCGCTTGGGGGAATAAAGCCATTGTAACGGGAGATGTTGAAGATAAAAGATTCCTGATAGCCGCCGGCTAATGAAAATGTAGCTCTATTGTCATTCTGTGACCCCCGCTTCAACTCTTTACCTCCCTTCCTTTTTTATTCTTTTCTGTCAGCTCATCCTGTCTCCACATCACTCTTCGCGCTCTCCTTTGGCGAGTAGAGATGCAATTCCTTTGTACTGAAGGGTTTAATTAGTGTTTTGAGCAATACTGTATTTTGAAAACATCCAGAATCACATTTTACCCTTTATTTTAAAGTCTAGAATTTCATGTAAAGTAAGGTTATCTCAAAAAAGGTCCTCATGGCCATGAGCTTGTTCCAACAAGCCATCAGGTATGAAGAAATTAAATTTATTAAACCAGTTGAAATAAATTATGTTGTAAAAAATGAAAACAAAATCTTTAAGTACGTGATGTAATTGAAGACTGAAAAAGATATTATTATTACTATTATGGGCGCGACAGACCATAGAGGTCCAAGGCCTGGAGCGATAAACGTAGGAAATACACCGCGCTTCTCATAACGTGTGGTTTTCATAGGGGGGGGGGGGGTTCGTCATTCCCACGCCTATTTTTGTGAGTGCCATCCATTGGCTAACGGGGCTCACAAATGCTCGGGGGGAGGTTTTGAGTTAGTATTGTAAAATAATGTGCTTGAAAAAATCCCGAATAGGGCCGAAGACTCGATCTCGTAACCTTTGGGTTGGCAGACAGGCGCGTTACCACGCTGCTAACGTCACCCCTTAGATATTTGGAATTTTTAATTTTAGTCACAAAGTATTATAGTTCTATTTTATCAAATTTCTTTTCTACAGTCGGTTAATTCATGGAGCCAGTTAAGCTATGTTCTTCAGTAGTAATAATATGAATACATCTAAAAATTGTTTAAATTTAAAATGTTGAAAACTTGTTGGCCATTTCAATTTTCATATGCAAACTTGTCATATATTGGTGACGAATTATACTGATAAGATTTGGTATAAGGCAGCCATTGTATGTAAGATAATTTACAAGTTATATCTTAAGGGACAATAATGCGAATACCTAACATAATAATATAAATATTGATAATCATTAAATAATCGAGAAACACAAAAGCTCGTATCATTCAAATGCAAATAAAAATAACTGATTTTTTAAAAGGTTTATTATTGTTTCCAAAAATTAAAGTATGCACAAATGAAAATATAACATTTCCATTTTGTTTATTTTATTGCATGTCTATATTTGAAAAACGATGTATTTCAACCCCTTTTAGTGGTACCCTCTATAAATAAGGCAACTGTCACTTTGAACCTCCATATTCAGTAAAACTTGGTAAATGAAAAGCCTCTTTAAATGATAAAAACTCCTAGGTCCCATATCATTCAAGTTTTACAGGTTACACTGTATTGTTATTACAAGAACAAAAATAATCTTTAAAGGATGTTTAACCTGGCAGGAATGTACTACTTTTTGTCCCCTAAGGGGTGTTCCGTGAGCATTTATCTCATGGTAGACGATTTTCACAATTTTTGTTATATAATTGAACGTGCTAATGACAAAAATCATTACGATTACTTTCAGTGCAATCTGAAATTTAAATCGTAAGTTGTAGCTCTTCCGTCAGCGGCTTAAGAATCCAGATTTCGTAAAAGATCTAAGATCATGCCTCGGCTCATGATTTAAAATAAGAATTGCAGCAGATGTCCAAGTGAGCAAAATGCTTAAATTAGAAAAAAAAAGATGCCACGTTATTAATGAGAGTAAAATTGAACTGAGTTTAGGTGGCAAAGTATTGGGTTGTAAAATAAGTTCGTAGCCTTTTTCAATATTTCAATTTAATCCTCTATGTGTTAATAAAATAATGTTTACTTGGTCAATAATGTTTACATATTCTAAAAAAGGTTACTTAAGGTGCTTTTATGGTTCAGTTTCAACTGGTATTTTGCTTGCTCAAAATGGAAGAGAAAAAAATTCATTTTCATTATTTAATGATTTTTTTATTTCCGAAAATGAAAATCCGCTGCATAGACGGTTAACAACATTTTCAGTGCGTATGGCGATGATGCCTTAGGAGAAAGCACCGTCCGTAAGTAGTTTGTTCGGTTCAGAACCAGAAATTTTGACTTGGAAGACGCAAATAGCTCGGGTCGTCCTTCAACTGTTGATGATAACCAAATTCAAGCATTGGTCACAGACAGCCCTCACTCTACGACACGGGATATTGCAGAAATGCATTATATATCTCATACAAGTACGTCTCGTAATAGCAAAGCTATAGTTTTTCATCACCACAGGGCCCGTCCTCACGGGTCTTTGCAGACCCGGCAGAAATTATTGGAGTTGGCTGAGATGTGATCTCCCATCCACCCTATTCACCAGACCTTACCCCAACAGATTTTCACTAATTTCGGGCCCTTCAAAACTCTCTTAACGGGAAACACTTTAATTCGCCCGAGGCCTGCATAACGAATATAGAGTTCATTGCGTAAAATCTTAGAAGCTCTGGGAGGACGGAATTAAAAAATTACCTGAAAGATGGCACATGTATTCGATCAAAATGGGTAACATATAACTGATCAAAAATATATACAAGAATCTGAAGTTTTTATTGCAGTCACCAGTAAAAAAACGCTACGAACTTATTTTACAACCCAATAAAATAGGGAATAACATAAACAAGCGGCAATAATATCAAAGGGTTAATGGAAGGTAATAAAAATTATAAACAGAGGAGATATTAGGAAAATATAGACATTTATTTCGGAATATAAGCAAAATGCTCAAGGCTACACCTCTACCGGGTTAATGTACTTAAAAAGATTTAGAACAATTACCTTTATTGGCCATGAAACAGTATGACCACACTTTATTATGACTTATATACAAAGAAAAAATAGAATAATTAAAAAACTAACTGAATAAATAAAAACAAAACAAAAAGTTAATTATCCCATTATAACCGCAAATTTGACTTATCCTTAGTTATATAGGGTTTTTTTTTAAGCCCGATAGAATTTTAAATTGTAAAAAATAACACAAAAAATTAAATTGTAATCAAAAATTTTTTTTTATTCGAAAGATCAATACGTGACATTAACATTTGAAAATGATTTCGGGCATATGGGCACCGCGGCTGTTCTTGACGAAGCGCATTCTGGACGTCCAATTTTGGGCCACTTTTTCGATACATATAGATAACAGAAAACCTAGGGGTGTTACCTATCCACCTATTGAATTATCGTAATATTTCGTGAACAACAAAAAAACCAAAAATATAAGTAAATTAACAAGTTGAAAGCAGAGAAAGAACAGCAGAACTATATGTACAAAAGTTTAATAATAAGAAGAAATATATATACAGAGAATGAAAAAAGGATGAAAAAGAATTCTTATCAATTAATAAAACAATTAAAACTTACAGGTTGACTTAACCTTAACATAAATGCTTAACCTTAAGTACTATATTTACATTATTATTCTCTTATCCAGTACATGCTGAAGAAACGTCACTGCACAATATTCCCACTTCTAGTGCTAATGACCGTCCATTGAAGTAGAACACCATAATTTTGAAAAATAGAACATATAAGATGACATTTCTCATATGGTGCTATTTCGGTTCAAACAAGCGCTATTTCGGTTCAAACAATAAAGACAGAGGGCTTTTAAACTATTACCACTTCACATTGAACAGTCGTAACGAGTTTCCAAAATCAAACTGTTGCCTTCACCAAAAAACAAAACCCACTCGGCTAAAACATATCGCTCGTTATGTTTTCACCATGACAACCGTAACACCTCTTGTCTACACAGATCTAGCTGGTGTTTTTATTTCACCATGGCAACCGTAACACCATGTCTGTACTATTATAATAATGGATCAGATTGTTGAAGCCAAAGGTAATTAAATATAAGGGATTTAAACGGGGGAAGGGTTGGTACATGACGTATGTTAGAGTAAATGTAGTTCCAAAGATAAGCAGCTCGGGTAAAAAACGATTTATCAAACGTAGCAGTTCGGTGGGATGGAGGATAGATAGATGTCAGAAAACGGGACCTGATAGTACGGGATTGGACAGAGAATTTGAATAGCGGTTCTTCTAGGATATAGATGGGGCGTTGAGTACTAATTATATGGAATATAAGGAAGCTAGGAAATACTGGCATCGGAAAGAGGGATAGGGTACTTCAGCTCGGCAGTAATATTGGGTTATGTGCGTATCTCTGGTGATCCCGAAAATAAATCGTACTGCGCAATTCATACAAGAGATTACCCCAGAGTCCACTATACACCAGGCAGCCATAGTCAACGTGGGAGAAACCAAGAGAGGAAACTAAGAGTTGAATAATAGTTTGTTAATAGTAATATAATTTTTGTTATTATTCGTAGAAGTAGCAATATATTGATAAATTGTCAACAAAAAAATATAAATACTAGCAAAATTGTAAAAATTTAATTATCTTCAATAATATCAGTAACAATAAATAAATTATTGCAATTTTATATCGGTAGGAACTTTACTATTACCTTCTGAAATATAGTAATTCGCTTGTGAATCACCCTTTACAAAGAGAAAGGTAAGTATAAATTATTATTAAGGACGAGAAACGGAGCTCGTAATGTAAAGAAGAGAGTGGGAAACGTCAGGACAAATAAAACAGTTGGTTGATAATATTTTCCAAGTTTTATGTAACAGAGGATGTTACTCACACTCGGGTAACAAAAGAAAAGGCGGGAAATACCCTTTAAAGTCTCGTGCGGTAGTTTATTTGTAACTAGCAGCGATATCTGTTTGCGGTCTGAGTGTAATTGAATTCCTTGAGCACACTCTTCCGATGGGGCTGTACCCACTTTACGATGTCATTAGGTTGGATCTTATTTCGCCTCGCCCTTAAGTTGCAATGTTCTATAAGTCAAGATGGCCACCAGGATAGCTGATAATTACAGCGGTTGCTAAGTTTTATTCCACTTGTTACCGGCGCTTAGGCAGTTTACTATTAACTTAGAAGGGCTTAACTTTGAGGATGCAGTTTTAACTAGTTTAAAGTAGATTGAAACCGGTTTAAAAAATAGTATGGCTTAAGGAGCACGCGCTGCATTAAATACGGCTTGTATTGCTTTTTATGTTCCTATTCACTGAATTAAAAGTTATCAATATTATGTTACATAAATTGCTGCAGCTGAGGTAATTACTAATGGGGTAACTGAAAACTGCAAATCAACTTCTTTAAGTACTTAAGTAAAAAAAAAAAAATTGGCATGTTTAGAAATCGATCCTTCCAAAAATGATCGTCTCATATTCTAAATTTCAACTTCTTCATTTCGTTAAAAATCTGGAAGTCATCTAATGCCACCAGCACTTATTCTGCACTTATCAAGAATCTGAAATATTAGAAAGTACATTACTATCCTCGAACAGTTTCGTAGATTCAGTCAACCTTTCCTATTAAAAACCGGTCAGCTAACTGTTTCCTTTCTTATTTTAACCCATTTTGATTACAGTTACCAGGTTTATGGAGGGTTTACTAATGAGTCAAAGTGAATGTAAATTAAAGCGTCCAGTTAATTTTATTAAATGTTTCTTAGACCAGCGGTTTCAAAGAAGTTTACAGTGCTCTTTTTTTTTCTTCTTCTTATTTTCTAACATACTCAAAACCGTCTAAGAATAATTGTAATGACATATTTATTTCTCGAAAAAGGTTTCGAAAAATATGTTTTGCCAATAACTCTTTTAGCACCCTTTCTTTGGGGAAAAAAATTTGGAAACCGCTTTCCAAGACGCACTCATATCTCCGGCTATTATACTGAATTATAGTTGCTATATCCTTCTTTTCAGCGACAATATTTCTGTGGTTATTTTCTATTCCCATCCCTTAGAAATAATAAACCTTCCCGTATCACTGAATTCCTTACATTGTGTTTCTCAATTCACTCCTTGAACACCAGTACCCAAACCAATCAATATTTATACTTCATCACGTAGAGCTGCTTTCTTTGATAGATCCTTTTTTGTTCGTTTCTCTTTTCTTTGGAATCCTTTTACCTATTTCTATGCGCACCGCCTCTTACCGAACTTTATTTAAACATCAGCTATTTCTTTACTTTCTAAAATGAATAAATAAGCAATCAGGTAATCAGAAATATAACTGCTTTATATGTAATTTTATATATATTCTTAAATCATTTCATCCTTCTGAGATATCCAGCATCATTCAGTGATTACCTACCCGCAAAGCTCCTGGATACGACCTAATAACATCCCACATCCTTAAACAGCTTCCTCGAAAAGTCATCCTATTCCTCACCTACATATATAACGGCGTTCTCCGTTCCACATATTTTCCTGACCCCTGGAAATTATCTATAGTTAAAATGATCCCCAAACCCCAAAAGCCGCCAGAACACCCATCCTCTTACCGTCCCATCTCTCTATTACCGATCATGAGAAAAATCCTCGAAAAAATTATTTTGAAACGCCTATACCCCATCCTAGATTCCAATCATATAATCCCAGATCACCAGTTTGGATTCCGAACATCCCACTCCACTATCCAGCATTGTGTGGTGGACGTTGTCTCGTCTTCTTTCAAGCAAGGAATGTACTGCGCCGGAGTCTTTTCCGATATAGAGCAGGCTTTTGATCGAGTCTGGCATCCGGGACTGATTTACAAACTCCGTAAATTCCTACCTCCTACATATATTCATCATCCGTTCTTTTCTTACTAATAGATTATTCCAAGTAAACCACAATGGTTCCTATTCATCTCTCTATTTTCAATCCGCTGGTGTTCCTCCATGTAGTATCCTCGGTCCCGTCCTCTACACCGTCTATACAGCTGACATCCCAACAACTCCTAACACTATCCTTACCACGTATGCTGATGACACATGTGTCCTCACAGTTAATAATAACCCTTTGATTGCATCGCAAACTCTCTAGTCCCATATCACAACCCTCGAGGAATGGTGTCGAAATTGAAAGATAAAAATAAATCCCAACAAATCCTATCAAATCACATTTACTCTTCGTCGTAAACCTGCCGACTGGTCTACAGTATACTTTAATAATGTGGCTCTTACCCCTGTAGAACAGATTCGTTATCTTGGACTACAACTTGACCAACGAATAACCTGGAATCCTCTCCTGGAACAAGACTAAAAAGACAGGAAACTGCACGCAGATTCCGACTATTACAGCACTTACTAGACAAACGGTCTAAACTTCCGACTCATTACAAAATACTGATGACAATAATAAGGCCCATCTGGACATACGGAGTTGAGCTTTGGGGCTCCACTAAACCTACAAATTCCTATCGTATCCAATCCTAACAATCCAAAATCCTCAAGGCTCCTTATTTTGTTACTAATAAAACCATCCATAAAGAACTAAACGTTCCTTATGTAATCGATCTAGCCCGAACCCGATATCATTCCTTCCATTATAAACTCCCTTACCACCCAAACCCACTAGTTTTTAACGAGGCGCCTGAAAAGAAGATGGCCCCGTGACCTTATATTGTAAAATGTTTTTAGATTTATACTACTGGGTAGTTTCTCTACATTCTGTATCATGTCATTATGACCTTACTTCAAATTTGCTTGATTTTTTTTTTTTTTTATACAGTTGTAAATATCAATAAATAATATATATATATGTATATATATTCTTGACAAAAAGCTATTTTTTATGTTTACTGCTTTTATTTTAGGGTTTTTAAAATAAAGATTACATTTCATTTAAATTATTTCTATTAAATTAGAGATTGGATAGTAAATAGTTTTAACTATTCTTAACATGCTGAAAGTGGGGCCTATGATAAAACACCATTGGTGTCTCAGTATCTGTGAGATCCATGACGATTAATTAATTTAATTTAAGAAATCCAATTTGTTTTAATTTGTGACAGGTGATGGAATAAATAATGACTTGAAATTTTAATGAGATCAAATATTAATTGTTGGAAGATGGTCCAACGTTTTGCTCGACTTTTCAGTGCTTCATTAGGGCTAAATGAGATGAAGATACAAAAATTGTAAGATATGATATGACTATAGAATTAAACATGTGAAGTTGTAATAAAATATTATATAAAAAAGGAAACGTAGTAACTGAAAAAAAAAGATATGAATTGAATATTAACTAAAAACAAGTCGATTAGTGACTTATAGAATTCCAAATCTACTACTGGAGTATTGAACAAGGAAATAACAATATGCAGATGTAATATAACTAGTGTAGAACATAAAGAATAGAAAAAAATATTGTGCAATAAAAAAATCAATCAACTAGATAAATGTTGGTAAATAGATAAATAAAATATGATATAGAATACTAATATAGTTGCAGCTTGAGTTCTGAACGTAAAGTGAATAATATTACAAAATATAATATATAATACAACCACTGGTCTACTAACGGTATTTTTTTACAACGTACAGCACCCCTGCCCTTCATGGATTTTAGAGGTACAGATTTAATTTTTTTTAGTATAATATAATATAATATATAATATAATTGTATAATAATAGATAATATAATATTAATGTATGCGAATATATAAATGCGAAAACTAAACTGTTCATACTACGCACAATATCCTACAATCATCAGCTAAGGTAGACTAATCATCATCGAAGAACAAATATTAAAGTGAACACTGTTTTGATTGACACAGCTTTGGTATATTATGTATGGAAATAACTACATCTTTGTTGTTAGTTGTTTTTTGTGGTATTCATTTTTAATTAATGCATATCATTCAAACAGATTAAGGACAGTCGTACTGGACTAATTTACAAAAAACAAACAGGTAAAAGTAAAATTTTATACTAAATATAATATTAAAGTAAAAACAATAGACATGATTACAATAATATGTACATCTCTATTGCTTACGCGAGAACTCATCACGTCGCTGTAACTGTGGCAGTGGATGCTGAAAAAATTGTTTAGAAATAATTTATGGATATACCATATTGATACATTCTTAGTTTTAAACATTTAGAGAACTTATTTTCTACGTTATAGAAATATAAGGTTCCTGATGCCTTATGATCTATGCTTTGTTCATGTAGTTCTGAACAATAGTTCTCGAAAACGTTCTTAGAATCATATTCATAACACTATAGTTTTGATTAGTCCTGGCCTCCTTGAAGATTGAAGTTTAGAAAGGAGTTTCGTGAAAAGTTCAGCTCTAAAAAAATACTTTTCAGGTAATAAAAATATTATACAGAAGTAATTCCTGCACATAACAACTTTTTTCAACTTTCCCTCTGAGTTTATCAAGACTTGTGAGATCTAAATTAATGAATATAATATTTGTCACACTTTCATGTAAATGTAACAGCCAGAATTTTAATTTGCGCGGACTAGGTAAGCAGTGGTTTTGAGGCAATTATACTTAATTCTGTTGCAATTACTGCAAAACTTTAATGAAGGCTCTAAAAAAAAAATCCCATACTTGCTTTAAACGAATTTAAAATAAAATTTAAGTGAAAATTATCTTTTACGTTATATTTGAAAGTAAATATTCTTAACTAACTGTTTATTTATTTCTTTTTTTCATATATTTAAAAAATAAATTTCATTGGTTACATAGAGGTACTTAAAAATAAAATAAAAAGGATAGTTAGTTAGTTTCACTGTTGTACAAATATTGCGTGATTTTCCTATCTATAATATAGGAGAATTACGAATATCCGAGGTGATCTCTAGTCGTATTATTTTATTTGATGCTTAAAACTCCTTAATATTTCAAAAATAAATATATATAGCCAACAATCGATATTTTTAACGCTTATCTAACTTGTACCAGTTTCTGTGATAAGAAATCTTGAATGCTCAAAATAATAGTTAGGCTAATCTCAATATAAATCTAAAAAACCTGTCGAAATAGAAAAAAACAATGTAAATTCATACATTTGTTTTGATCATTTTCCTGTTTTTGTTTTTTTTAGATATTGTTATCATACTTATACCCATAAAACTAATTTAGAACAAAAAGTGATACCGAATTTCATTAAAAAAAAAATCATTAGGATTAAACAGGTTTCTATAGAAATGAAGTTATTTTTTCCAAATCATGTTTACTCCATCCAAAATAAAAGAGATATAGTAAGAAAAAAATTTTTTTAGTCACTGGCAGCTAAGAACGGGGTTATGATTAAGATCCCAATGAAAATATATTTAGTGTTATAATATTTTTTTTCTTACACTAACCCCATCAGAACTTGTTTATTGATAATAAAATTAATTCAGGGTCTTATGGTTATTACGATTATATTCTTCAGCTATTTGTTGGCATTGCAATATTAAAATAATAATATCTATTGAAGTAATAAAATAATATCTACCAATAAGTAGATTCACAACAAGACTGTATAATACCATTGTAATAGAATTTACATCATATTTAATACTTTTGTTAATTTAAATAAATAACAAAGAAAAAAAAACTATAATATCAATAATGTTATTTCAGTGATGATACTAAGAGAATAACGCCTGGAGTTCTGATTTCACAGCCCAAATTTCTGGAGACAAATTTGATTTGGATTTCTTCAAGGCGGATTTTACCTATTAAAATTGTCCTGAGCGTCTGCGGCTAGCGCCTTCACTCATCCTCTACTCGCTTTTAATATCAGTAACACGTTTGAGAGAGAAGCGCCGGGATCTTCTGGAGCCCATCTATTTTCTCTACAAGTGGAAGGAAGAGCTCGGTTAAGAGTTCTCCAGCCCAAATGTAAACAGGAATGGTTGTGTTTAAGCTTTTATCTTACAATTTTTATTTTTAAATCAATACTCAGGCCACTGGTGAGTCTGAAGTCAGGGGAGCGGCATCCTTTGCGAAAAGGAAAAATTAAAATAAAGTCTTAAGAATCGAAGTGGATGCTCCTTAGTTGGTAAGAAAGAGCCTATTGCAAGGGGAATTACAATTGGAATCAATAGAAGACCGGTTCATTAAATTCCATTCCCAGTTACCGAGAGTAACAGTAACTTACAACTTGAGAAACCCAACCACAACCCGAAGACTGAAGCCCAGGCTGCTGCAGGACATCCTGTTATAAGTTCTATATTTATCGATTCTATTTTTGACATTCTACAATTTTTTTATCTCTTTTTCGCCTCTTTCTTAAATTAATCCCCCCCTCCCGATTAGAAGTCTAGAAGTCTTTTTTCTCTCTTGTAAGAACTATTTTTTTTTTTTAAATTTATTTCAGTTATTCCCAAAATGGGCGCCATCGCCCCCTAGTGGGTGCTGCAGCGATTTTGTGGGGTAGTGATGGCCACAGGTGCATTAGAGGGTGGGGCGATGAATAAGTTATCACGGTATACAATATTACTGCCGATGAAAATAGAGCCGAGTTTTATTTAAGTTATTATTAATGAATGTTATATGAAATTAGTAGTGGCATACCCGGTTCATCTTTCTCATTAATATGATTTCGAATGTTTTAACTTTTTTAGTATTACATACTATTCTGAGTTCAATAAATAGTTTTATAATTCCCAAGGTCAATTCTTCTAACATACAACTTTCTTTGCTACAATTTAAGAAAAAGGTAAACACGTTAATACATATGTATATTTCCTATTAATTGCTGTTAAAATTTTTAAAAAATGATTTCCAGGGGATAAGTAATATCTTTATTTATACTGATTTAATCAATCTTAATTTTTTTTTTTTTTATTAAATTATAAATAGTTAAGTGTGTCTTTTGCACTAGACTATACAATGTAACTGCCGTGTAAGGCCTATCTGGCCGATCTGGTATTTAAAAAAAAAGTATTTTATTTTAAGTTTAATTTTTTTTCTATTTCTTTTTTTTTTTTTCAGTACTATTTCTTATTTTGCTATCAATTAGGATATGTATTTTTGGAAATATTGTGTAAATAAGTTATATGAACTCTATTACCTATATCTATCAATGTAAGACAGAATGTAATATTGCACAATTAAACAAAAAAAAAACATAAAATTGTAAGTTTGCTATGTACTAAAAACCGAGGAAGATCCTCACCATTCAGGACCAGGACCAAAAATGAGTAGCTTCTTCTGCAATGTTAGTTCCATATTTTGTTTTATTTTATATTCTTTCCTTTTTTTGAGCATATATATCTTTATTATGATCCAATTATATCAAAATTAATTTAATTGAATTTCTGCTTGATAATTTAATATGGTATTAATATGGTATTTAATATGGTATCTCTTTGCAATATATTATAAGGTGTGGGTATTTATGTTTAAAGACACTTCTCAGAATGATGTTTAAAAAATATGTATATACAGCTAATATTTGTTCCAGTAGGTTAAATAAAATAGTTGCTTTTAGGCTCGTTTACAGGAGGACAGTTTTCTTTCGAGGTAGTGCTAGCAGGAAAGTGAGATGTGTGGCAGTAACTTCATTGCCATCACACCACTGTAGCAATGTTATCAATCACACAAGAATTAGTGAAACAAGACTGACACGTCAATGAATGTTGTCAGGGCAGCAGCTAACGTACAGCTTCCACCGTGGCAATGACTGCAAAAGCTGAAAACATGCATTAAAGAGATTTTTTATATATGTGTTCCATGGATGAATTCATGTATCTTGCTAACTAGGTAATTCACCCAACATCTCATTTTCATATTAGGTAAACTTGCTTATCAATTCCTATTCATAAATATCACTTTTTCCTTATTTTGGCGGCCCGTCAAGACAACCTAGGTAGCAAAAAAAATTATTCATTAAATAAAAACAGGTTTGTTGGACTCACATGTTTTCAGAGCATAATTAAAATATGCATTTAATCTAGATTTAATTTATAGTAGCTGTTGAAACGCATGGTGTATCAATCACCCGATCTCGACAGGACGGATTCGTTCCGGCAAATCCACACGGCATCAGTATCATAACGCTTCATTCATCAAGATAGGCAATTTTTCAAAACTACCAAGCTAAATACCGGACAAACCTCTCTCAAACAGAAGGTCAGGTTTGCGAGCTCAACAGTGATTGATATGTTACAAGAGAACTTGATCCAAATAATTTAGCTAATGTTCATTATGAGTGATCAACCTCCTTGAGAAATTAATGAGTAGATTATTCTAATAACGACCCTACAACTCAAATATTTCAGTTTTATTTATTTATCCATCATTTTTTTCTGATACTTTTTAATCTGTTCAATAATATTTTAATTTTTTTTAATAAATGAAGGTAACTGATGGAATATCACAGCCATCAATTCTAGCATTAATGTTTTAAAACCTAAAATATAACCAAAAATATAAAATATAAAATGATCTTCCTATTTTCTTTAAATTTTTAATAAAACAGCTCTTTTAATAGAAATCTAGGGAAAATGAAATTTAAAATCCGTTTACATCAATTTTGTAGAGATTAAATTGTACATATTAAAGTATAGTATTGTAAAGAAATTTACAATAGTCGATTTTATAAAACAATAACTCCATACTAAAATAGACGTACAGTTTTTTTTTTTCCGTGGTTGGATATCAACGAGAAAATCTAGTAAGATACCACCCTTATATTTATTCAATACCTGATCGGTCTGGGCCTCACATGGTCAATGTAAGAGGTACATTTTATTTTTTATTTTGAACAATTGATTATGGGGGTATAGTCTCATGCAATAGACACACCTAACTATATACAATGAATAAGATAAATGAAATAAATTAAAATAATAATTCTTAGTACAAGATAAAAGAAACGTTAATAACAAAAACAATGACATTTATGGATTTACCAAAATAAATAATTGACTTCTAATGAAAAAAAAATGAAAGTTTATTTAAGAAAAAGATGAAGAGAAAAAAAAATTAAAATTCAATAAAATTATGGAGGGACAATAACAGAACTTATAAATATAGAATTTATAACAGGATGTCCTGCAGCAGCCCGGACTTCAGTCTTCGGGTTGTGGTTGGATTTCCCAAGTTGTAGGTCACTGCTCCTTTAACTATAGGTAACTGGGAGTGGAACTTCATGAACCTTTTTTTTTTTATGTAATCCTGTATTGTCTCTATTTGCAATTATTGATGAAATTGGCTGTTTCTTACAACCCAAGGAGCATCCACTGCAATTCTTATCACTTTATTTTCAATAGATTGTAATTCTTTATGTTTCGTAAAGAATGCCGCTCCCCAGACTCCACAGCCATGCATCAGCAGTGGCCTGAGAATTGTTTTAAAAATAAGAATAGCTGTTTCTGGTTTTAATTTAGATTGTCTATTTAGGATAGGATATAGCATTGCGTAGGTTTGAGTTAGTTTGATGTTGGTGTAGTGGTTCCAGGTAAGGCGGCGATCGAGGTGAATTCCCAAGGGATCTTACTTTCAACTTACGGAAACAAATAAAATAGTACAATTTATAACTACATTTTTGAGAAAAAAAATTAAATGAATTGTAAAAACTTTTTTTTAATCGAAAATTATAACTACCTATATTTTGTTACTACATATACGTATTAATAATTAACAAGAAATTCATTTATGGGATCTTGGGTCACCGAAATCGATAAATGTAACTGAAAATTTAAGAAAATATAACTGAAGAAAAAATATATAGTGAACCTCTAAACATGGATAAATAGACTAAAATGTTTGGGAGTATATTAAAAAAAAAAAAAAAAAAATTAAAAAACAACCTTGTATCACTACTACCATTTACAGTTTAACTACTACATCTGATTCATGTTATTATTGAAGTTTCATAAATAGTAATATTTAAAGACGCAAGACTGAATCACGCATGTAAAGCTTATTCATGTTGGAATCAACTTAACATGCGTAGGGATACAAGTGGGCAGTAATGATGGAAGCAGCATCAATTGCTAAATTACCTTGCTAATAACAGATTACCGACGGTGAACATAGGCCCGCCTGGATTACGAGGCAATAAATCATAAAGTATTGAATCAGAGATCTTTGCGAACCTCTGCAATCCCGGCGGCAGGGAGTGGCGAGGTTACTGGAGCGGGTTCGATTCCTGATGACGGGGAATTATAAATCTTCTTTTCGGACTTCGCTGGCCATCATTTGTATCAAGTAAAGGTCATAATTCCACTTCCTCGACTTCTAATGCAGAAGAAGTATAGTAGTAGGTCGGAGAACGATTTCAGGATCACACTTAACTCTTGGATAATGAGTTAACTGTTGTTGTAATTTATTTTTACGGACATTTTGGTCCCCTGCTAGTTATTTTTAAAGAAGATTTACGGTTATGTAGTAGGTAATTCATATTTCTAACAACACATCGATTCATTGATCAGTAAATGAATCCACATAACATAAAAAAGGAACTAATTAACGTTTTGTGAAATTGTATTAGACGATATTAGCTTAAGACGTATATTTTCTAGAAATTTCGCGATATTAACCAAGGCACCAGTGTTCCTCTATATCACCACGAAAAAAAAATATTTAAAGAAATTATTATGATCAATGCTAAACCCATTATTTAGGTGCATTTTACGTTATTTAATTCAGTATCATTTAAAATCATTCATCACTAATATTTTTTCCTACTCACTTTAGCTCAAGTTGAGCTTCTGGACCTAAAATTATAAAATTTGTGGGGGTTTTAGTTAGGATTGGAATATAATTTGTTTTAGACAACTATTCAAGAATAAAAAAGATAACAAAATTTAAAAAAATAGGTTGCTAGTTCCTCAACTACATCTCCCACCCAGGTATATAATTATACCTATTTTTCTTTCTAAAACTATTTCTTTATATGTATTAAATATATACATGAAATTTAGCTCCAGTAAAATTCAGCTGGATATTCTGCCAACCTTGAGGTATTCGACCGAGGATACATCACAAGCGATCAACTACTAATCACCTGTTCGTATACGTCATATTTTTCTCGTTACAATCATACTATGTTAACACAAACTAATATTTATGCGCATTTGTGTTTGGTATACTTGTGAATAAGTGCTGTATAATTGGTTTATAAAATAATTAATTAGTTGGCAAGGTATTTCTTTCGAGTCCCAAAAATATTAAATAAAAATTAATGAACTAATTTCCGTTAATTTCAAGAGGGCCTTGATAGCATATCCATTTACGGGTCGGAAATTTATAGATCCTTTCATAAATTAGGGGTAAAGTTAAATTGTTGAAAGTGCTACGGAATCCTGAAATAAAAAATTCTTACAAAAGTTTGGTACAAATTATTGATATCTTGATTTCGGAAAAAATTATTTTATCAATCATGAAATGACATCATTTCGTGAAATAATAATTGATTATATTCAAATTAAAATTATGGTATAATTTAATTTAAAAATAATTTATATAGATTATTTATCGATTCATTTATTAAATCATAGGTTGGGTCTGCTGTAAACCTGACTTTAAGAAAGTGCCTTATCCTTTAATTAGGCATAGCATACGTCGTTTTAAAGAAATTTTCTTCCCATTACATAAGTACTAGATGTCATATTTGGCAAATAGCCCGCAACAAAATAATGAATTATATCTAATAGTAATTTGTAAACAGGAAAAAACAGCGCTGGCAGGGAAAATATGGCACATGAAATGTTGTAGTTGCCAGGAGTGGCGCCATGCCGGCACCATGCGGATTTCGCATATTTAAAAAGTGGATATAAAAAATAATCAACAATTTTACCACAAACTTAATCGTAGATTTAAAAGCAAAATTATAATTGAAAAGTTGTTAAAAAAAAATCTGTGGCATATGCATCTATCAGTTTTGGAAATAGTGGCGATCAGCAGACTGCAGTAGATAATTTTTTTTTGTAAATGTTTGATTCTATGCACCTTAAGTCGTAAACTCCTGATTTTTGGAGAGCATTTTTTTTTCTTTTTGTAAACATTTACAGTCAGTAATTGGACATTTTGCCTGTTAGTGGAGTCAAACAAATAAATAACATGTGACAACTCAATTTTACTATTTATTGAGACATCCCAGAATTCCAATGTCAAAAATCCTGCAGTTTTTTACTTTATGATTTCTATTTAAATGGTTACATATTATATTTAACTATTCAAATACGATACAAGATTATTATATAATGTGAGTGGTTCGTAGCAGTATTTAGCAAAAACAAGAAGACATGAGTGATACAAGTTTAGGTTCGTAGGAGCAGACAGGAGGAAGGGTATGTACGGAGACATCTTCCAAAATATTTTTGATTTAGGCGTTCACCACCGAGGCAAACTAGAGGCCAGTGCATAAGTTCTCCCTAAACTAGATGCTGGAAGGAGGAAGTTGTAGTGTAAAAACGTGAAAAGAACTAGAAAAGAGAACGTGAGGACAGGGGATAGGGACCGTAATTAGGGCTACCTATCGATCCGGCATCTGTACCTACCTGAGCATCATTACCCCTCTTAGGTAACCCTTGTCCCTCTGCAAACCTCTCCGCAATTATCTGGTCCACTGGAACAACAAGTCTTCATCACGTATTCGTTACGATATACCGCACTTCCTCCACTCGTGCTCCTCTCAAATGTCAGAGTCCATTCATGGCTGGGTAATGGTACCCGTCATCTGGCCTGGGTCACTCACGAGCGTCTCTTCAGGAGGACGCAGTCGACGGTGAGGTAGTATTTTCTATATTGTGTAAGTATTACTTCTAAACATCTAAAAGAAAATCATTGAAGAAAACCCAGAAGTTAAAGTAAAAAAAATAAAAATATCATTGAACGAACGAAAAAATCGATTACTAAATATCGAATAAACCATATTACAATGATATCGTGAGAGTTTCTCCCATCATGAGAACATATTCACTTTCTCACGAAGATTTGAAAAGTCTGATTTTAACATTTTTAATCGTACTATGTAAGGGCTTGCAGACTTTTTTAATCAGAATATCAAATGGAAAGCCTGCTAAATATTAATTAGTGTGACATCTGATACCAGGCTAAAATAAATTATTAGTATAGAATATAAAAAAGGAATAAATCAGAAATTACTCAAAGTAAACTAGTTAGTCCCCTTTTCATGATAAGGAGGTAAGACACTTAAGCGTGTGTCCATGTTGTGCTGAGCATGATTATAATTTATAAAATATCTTAAGCTCATTAGGCAGGAGGAAAATGTTTGACTTCCTCTGAATGGTATTTTTTGAAAATTTCATAGAGGTGAGGTCAGGAATTAATTCAGGAATAGATGATTATAAAATATTTTTATAATTTCTTTTTTCTCATAATAATTTTTCAGGGGTTTCGCATAAAACAAAAAAAATGTCAAACCAAAATATTAAAAAAATAAAGAACTATTAGCCTAGAATTATAAACTATAAACCTTTAGTATACCAATAGAATAATATCTTTCCTGAAATATTTTACAGTTATATAGGTTAGCGGTGTATAAATGTACATTCATCATTTATTCTTTTAATCACGAAAAGTAAAAGGTTTAGTGAAAAATATATTCTTTTAAAAACTAAATCGGAAAAATTTGTTACCAAAGTATTTATGTATAACATTCTGATACTAAACAATGAATATATGGAGAGTGGGAAAATATTAGTCTAGTCTAACAAAACACCTAACCACATTACGTGCAAAATGTCTAGTACGTTTGCTCATGTTGGGATAAAGAGGATGTTGGTGTGGTGAAAATCTTGTGTTTTATCAGTTTGTTCCTTTATAAGTATAATCTCGAAAATCTTATATAATGAAATGAGTTTTATGCTAAATAAAATACATTAAATTGATTACAAATGTCGTCGTATAGCAGTTTTTTAAATAGAAAGCCAATTATTTTTCTAATTAATGGCTTCATTAAATTTTAAAGGCATTAATTCAGCAAATGATTGATTAGCAATATTTCTCCCTTCCATATCTAAGAGATTGGCTGTATTAGGTAAAAATGGCACTTTATTATTCTTATTAAAATATAAGAAGTCAGGGTTGCGGTCAAAATCATCTGCTTATATTTAAATTTTTATGGTCAACTATATATACATATATTATTATTATTATTTTTTTTTTAATTGGGTTTTACTTTAATGATTCACAGAACTAATTTCACGAAACCCAATAAAAAAATTTAAGAAAAATATATTCACGGTTTTTAACACATCAACATTCCAAACGCAACAAGTAAACTTCGGGGACAATTTAGCACGTGGTGTACTTGGGTTACTAAACAATTCGAAATAGACCATTATTTTATTTCTTCAATGTTAGGGCTAGTGTCTAGTTTCACTTAACTAATATTTGTCCCCTCTATATCAGTGAAACTACATGGTTTTAGAAAATGGTGAAAGCAAATATAAGGAAAAGATGCCTCTTTTCCTGTAACAACATTTAAAAGTGAAACAGGTAAGAATTTTTTATTTATTCAGGTTTAATTTCTTCTACCATAATTTTTTTTTAAATTATTATAAAATATACAATCTAGTGTTTTTTAAACTTTAAATTAAATTTCTCAACTCACAAAAAAATATTACAATTTACTCGAAACTGTAGAAATAATTTCGAAATTAGCATTCTCGTTCCATGAAAGTTGAATATAGACATAGTTAACGACGAAGGGTGATCTCTTACCTAGATTCCTCTATCGGTCCACTGTATCGTATACCAAAATTATGCACGGAGGATTCGATCGAGACGAAGCGTTTTAAATGCCGCCGCTGCAAGAACCGATCCGACATTAACGGTAATTCGCTGAAGCAGGTCTCGAAGAGATGAAGATCAAACGGAAGGAGTAGACAGAGCGACAGGCGCGTGCTATTAGAAAGGTCATCCTATGTAAAGTAGGACCAGGATCTATCTGCGGACTCCCAGGAGGATTTACATGGCGGCTACTTCTTAGTATCAGTCCCTTATCTCTCCATATTCCGTCTTTGGCGGCTCTCTTTCTGAAAAATTTGGAATATTTTTCTGTTCTTCAAACCTCTGATATGGGTGTAAAAACAAAATCTATTATCTTTGGTTGACTCCTTGTAGAGATTATATGTACCGTAAAGTAGGGTATCTATGATACTTTTGGTGTGACAGTAAAACAACGTCGTTTTCAAGTTAGAAACGTTCTGGGGAGCTTAAAAAAGAATTTACTTAAAGGTTGCCCTAGCAGTACCAACAGTTGGATTACTTTTTCTCTATCGTATCGGATTTTTTTTCGTAACTTCAGAGAACATATCATTCCACAAAATCCTCCAAACTTCTGTCACTTAGTCCTCATGGATGGTTAAGTGGTCATCTATGTAATTTCTCGTAGTTAATAGTATTATTCTGAAGGGGATCCTGATTATAGAATGCGGAAAATGTCAGTCCGTGATTTTACATTAATTAAATTCCAAAAAATTTGCGCTTTCTGGACGTATACCATCTGATCGTAGTATACCATTCTAGCCCTAGAGATAATTGTGGCACAGACTTGTTTTCACTATTTTTACCGTGTAATAGTATAAAGAAAAACCTCGTATATACAAGGAGATATTAGGATATTTCTACAGCAATTATACCGGACAAAGAAGACTTCAGGAGAAGAAGCTGTTCAAGTAAGGCCAAAAAAAAAGAATAGATCTGTTCCTGGGCTTGTTGACATCTTCTCTGAGATAAAATAATTTTTTTTTTTTAATTATTTATTTATTGTAATTTACAACTGTACAAAATAATACAATAGGTAAATATGTAGTATGTTTCATATACACTTGAAAATCTTG
>NW_027111009.1:252222-256391 GCF_000696795.3 Halyomorpha halys | reverse complement strand
AGACTCGATCAAAAGCTTGTTCAACATCGAGGAAGACTCCCGATAAAATAATTTAAATAAATTATAAATAAATATTTTTTCAATTATGAAAATATATTTTATGTATCCTATTATTGTTTCATTTATTGGTTCAGGCAATTCATTCTGTCATAGGTATTAAAAAAAGGCTTTTTTACAACCAGAAATCCAATTAACAAAAGTTTCCTTAATAAGACTAAGTTATTGAAAAAAAAAATATGTCCTAGAACTTCTAATGAGTGAAAAGGGGCACTACTACGTTATCTACAAGCCACCATCCTATTTTGAAACCAAATCATGTTTTCCTTTCGTGGGAGCACCACAGAAATAATAATCGATCCCCCCAAGCCAAGATTTAAACCACGCCGCAGCAGTTTCCAGGTTTCTATAACTCTCTGAGCAACAGACGGCCGAAGACAGAATCACCTTTGCTCATTCTACTCAATGTTTCGGAAACGCTTTGTCAGATGGAAAAAATTGGTAGGAAACTCCGGTCTTATCGGTCTGTAAGATTACACTGTATTCCTTTCTTTTTATAACCAATGGTTCCTGGATTAGGTAATCCATTATAAGAAGAAGTAGAGAGGGAGGAAAATAATAGCACACATCCTTGGCGTACATCAGTGGTGGTTTTAATTTTCCCCAGAAATTTTCTCGTCTTGAAAAATTCCGAAGACGCAAATTCGTATAGTTTTTCGTTCATATAGTTTTTACTTGTTAATTTTGGACTTATGTGTAAAATTTGTAATCGAATTTGTTTTGTTTTTTTAGATACTTTTTTATAATTGTATTTGTTTTGATAAAATACAACAAAATATATAAATAACATACCTAATATTCGAAATTAAGGCAATAAAATCATTATTCAATGTTGCTAGGAATAAATATTTTTAAAAATAAAAATTTAGCATTTTACATTATTTTTTCAGAAAGAAAATACAGCTTTGATTTTCGAGTTCTAACGCCTCAATACTTGAGCAAAGTAGTGATAGCAAGTTTAACAAATATGTAATAATACCTATTGGGAAGTACCACGGCTCTTATGAAATACAAAGTATCTTATTAATTAAATTATAATAAATTGATTTGCACATGTTATTAGATAGAACCCTTTCGAATCAAGGTAAAGAATCGTCGAAATATTTCTTTAAATGTTATTTTAAAAATAAGAAATATATGGGGTCCTAAAAGGACCATATGGTACTGAGTGATTAATAATTACATAATACATAATTATAATACATAATATGTGAATACATAATTCACCGGACCTTATAAAATTTTTTTTAAAAGATACACAATTTTTTCTATCTATTTCTCCTGACTTAGAGAAACAACAACCGATGGCGAATTTCAGAGGATTCTGGTTATTATGTAGAGTCGTTGCTTGTCAAATATAAAGATTTACAAGCGAAGTATATAATCATTAGCCTCAGTAGCTTTCTTTATAACATAATAACATATATAAATCATCTTTTAAGTAAACCTTGTATTCGTTTTTCACATTAATCTCGCTCAGAATATGGAATTTGGAAATATTAGCGGTG
The DNA here is from genome assembly GCF_000696795.3 of Halyomorpha halys. NCBI lineage: Eukaryota > Metazoa > Arthropoda > Insecta > Hemiptera > Pentatomidae > Halyomorpha > Halyomorpha halys. Next base: position 254,826 of record NW_027111009.1, on the reverse strand, counting down.
TCTCCCTCCATCAGATTTTGTAATACAGCTATACAAAAGATAGACAAATTTAGAAAACAGTTATAACAACTTGATATGATCGCCACGCGCTAGAATCTCAACTCTCGTGTTATCTTGAATAGCTATTACACATCATCCTCCAACTTCCTTTTTCAGCTTGTTTGTTTCCCCAGTCTCATTTTCTGCATATTAGCACCGCATTACTTGCTCATTAAGTTAGGTCAGTTAGCATGTTACATACCTTGTAATCTTCCGCGAGCGTCTCTAGTATAATAAAATACTTGGACGACGGCCTAGGCAAGTACGCTATGGGTAACCGGACACCGGTACGTAAATCGACACGACTTTATACAGACACAGAGGGCTGTTGAGGAAGGTTTATCACAGCGCCGGCCGTGCAATAACGAACCTCAACCTAGAGCGTGTACTCCTTGTCAAGATATCGGAGGTGCCTGTTGGTTATAATGTCTTCAGGGGGAACTGCCTCTTAGATCAGTCCGTCCCAGGCGTCAATTAAGAAGGGAGAGACACCTGGGTCTCCGGCATGAAACTGTAAATCTTAACAGAAGTGCGTTAAGAATGGAAAGTTGTTATTGAAAAGGGATCTGAAAAAATATATACTTGGATCACTTACTTGTAATTGTCCCAAACTTTGAAAGAACCTAAAATGTCATTCGGTGAGACTTTTGTAGTAGATGTTTTTACTCCTCTTGTTCAGGCCATATTTGCTCCATTGCCTTGATTTGGTAAATTTATTTCATAAATTTCAAACTCACCTACCTCTCCCTAATTACTTTTATTTTTACATTAATTTTACTTCTTACCACCTTTTAATCATGCACTCTCTAAATTTATCACAATAGCACACGATCTAAAAGTAAGTGATTGCTAGCAGAGATAATTTCTACATCGATGTAACCTATTCTACTTCTAATCCAATGGCAACCTCTTTGGATTTTAGATAACAGTGTCTGTTTGACTTACCTATTTAACAGTGTATGTTTTTATTTCTTTCACCAATCTACTGGTCGACCTATCTTCTATCTGTTAAACCTCTATCTTCATCTCTATCATCTCCATCAGTTCACTAACCTAACTTTAGTCTCCGTCAATCTACATTTTTACCCTCTACAAGTATTTTACTTTCACTCCGTACATATATTTCTGTTTTTATAACCCACACTGTAATAGTAATTAACTAGTAACAATATTAATAAAAATCCAATAATAATTTGTAAACATCATTTAAATCTACAATCGTAATCAATTAATTATATATTTATATATAGTTGACCGTAAAGATTTAAATATAAGTAGATAAACAAATAGCTGTTCAACCGTTCGCTTTGAACAGATCCGATGAAGCCCTGCAAAGTGGGGGGAAACGTCGGACATTAAAATAGTTTTAAACTATTTGTTCTTCTTTTTTTGACCGCAACCCTGACCATCTACTTATATTGTAATTTGTTAATGTTTTTTATCTAGAACTCTTTTGGTTAGTTTTATTTTGTAGTATTCTGTATCCAATTAATATCTTCACTATTTTCATTTATTTTCTTATTACATTTTCTTTTTATTGTTTCAATATATTTTATCTATCTTAGAATTATTGTTATGTTTTTTTCTGTTTTCAAGTATTTTATCATTTATCGTTTTCCTTGTAGTTTCAATTTTTTTTCTTCTATTTTATTTATTTTTACATTAAGTAAATTGCTTACTTTATTCTATATTTTTATCAATCATATAATAATGCATGTTCACATTTTATATTTTTTTCTCTCTATATATATTTAAGAATCTATATAAAGTTTTAATCGCTTCATGGTTTGATTACGTTCATCCCATACTCATCGGCGAGCCACCAGAAGAGGAGGAAGCTGACCCAGACAGAGACCAGGAGAGCTGGACCAGCATGGTAACTGCAGGAGGCACCCAGACGGATGAGCACCAGGAGTACCTACAAAACGGATGCAGTGGACAAGGTGTAGGTAAGGTGCTAAACCTAGTACTCGGCTGCGCCACAGTAAAAAATTTAATAAAAGAATAAAGAAAAAAAAAAGGAAAAAAAAAGAATTGGTGATCTTTTGGAGCAGTGGTATGCGCAAATCCCAGCGCACTACCCCACTGCTCCCGCACCCCGTATGCCAGAAATGGCGAGAGAGGGGGATAAAAATATATATATATATATATTACGTTCTTCTTATTTATCCTTCTGCTTATATATATTCAGAGAGATTTTGTTTAATTTTATGTTGTTTTTTTTTCATTTATTTCTTTGTTTTTATTTTATTTTTAGTATGAATGTGATCAGTTATCACTATTATTTATTGCCCAACAACGTTGTGGCAGATTGTAATATTCATCAATAAATAAATAAAGTTAATAAAAAAATGTTTAGATTTTTTAATAATTTAGCAATAGCTCCTGCTCTCACATATATATAAATATAAGTTATATTTACAGACTGTGTAGTATAACTCTTAATACCTAACTCCCTCTGTCAACAACTCTAGAAGCTATAAATGTAGGATTACTGAGACAATAAAGTAGTCTATTATCAGCAACCGTGAGTGTGTTTTCTTCTACCTTCCTTCCTTTTTTTTT
>NW_027111009.1:245547-252172 GCF_000696795.3 Halyomorpha halys | reverse complement strand
CTTGCCACAACTAAAGCAAATCAGTGTTATGTAAAATGGTTATAATCTTTAAATTATTGGTCTCGTGGTTCAATTTTAGTTATAAATTTGTGAAAATGGTTGCCCTAGCATAGATCCACTAATTGCTGGCTTAATTGCATTTTGATTTAGGTTCAGTTACCGCTAATGGTTTTCGTGCTTCATTTGCTGCGCTTGGCTTCCTCAGCGAAATTCATTAACCTATAGCTCACCTCACTTTTTGGACTTTTCATCACATATGATCCCTAATGTATAACTGAGATTACTGTTTTTTGATTTTTCGTTTAAAATTGTTCAACATATAGAGCATTTATGGATTAATGTATGAATATTTTATTGATATTGTCCCTGACCGAAACGAGGTCGTTTAAAGGTACCATTAAGATTTAGGATTTGTTCCAAAAGCTAAATTTCTTCCGATATTTCGGGTCCGGAGCAAAAAAAATAAGGAATTTGAAAAACTAAAAATGAAAGTTTCATCATGGCCTGGAATAGGTGTTAAAAAAAAAAGTTTACCTTCTTTTCCAAGAAACATATTCGTTTTTTAAAGTAAAAGTTTAATATATTAAGGAAAGTGTAAAAAATCAGAAAGCTCTAACATTCGACATAAAATTCATACTGTTTTGAGAAAGATTCATTTAAAAAAAAAACAAACATATATAAAGCTTTGATAGTGACACAACTAAAAAAAAAATAATATTTTACTTTGTGCTGGAACTAAGTTCAACCGCGGTGTCACTGTCATAATGCTATTAACTCCAGCGTTTTCTACACATTTTGAGTTTTTGCACGATTTGGGTTTTTACTGTAAAAAAGTCCAATCTCTACTTATGACAATCCATTAAGCCCAGGGATAGCTTAATCAGGTCACTTCCTCAACGTGCTCTCACTTCCGAAATCCGTTTATCCGGCTGACAAGAGATGGAGGAAAGTAAATGGGAAGGAGATTAAAGATGAAGAATCTAAAAAAACCTAGTCTAACCTAGTACATTTACGCTCTAGAAAGATTTTATCCTTGACCTTAGCAATACCTTGAGCATATACGTTTAGTGTCTGTGTGTGGAGGTTTCCTACTTAAGAAGATTACTAAACTACTTATTCGAATTTTATATACCTGCGAAAAATCTAAGACATAACTTGAACCAGAGTTAATTAATGAACTCCTACCCCAACATTAGAGGATTGAGCAAAGCCAACGGACATTTATTACTTTTAAATAATATATTACTAGTTATTCAGAACCACACGCACAATGGTACATTCAGAATTACATAGTAGAATAGAATTTGCACATCCCATTTATCAAAGACTGTATAACATTAAATACAACAAATTCCAGAGCCCAATCCATCACCTAATCCCTTGTTCTTCCTATCTCTTACCAAATAATACGAGGCGCCAACGAATCTGTCTTGAGAGACTTTCTTAATTGTTATTTTCCTGCTATAAACCTTATTGCTAAACAGCGTATTATTAATTAGATAGTGATTTTTATCTGTAAACTAGGCTTGTTTAAATTACCAACATTTGATGATGATGGTTGTTTATAAATGGATATATATTTTTTCCCTTTATTCTCCAAGATAACATTTTATATTTAACAGCTTACTTTTTACCAGCCAGTTTTTTTACTTACCTGAAAAATATTACTTTTGACCCTATAACAGGTAGAATGTGTTTTTTTATTATGTAGTATAAAATTCTGTTATTTACTTGTAGACAATAGTAATAGAGTTAAGAGAACTTATTCACACCATATTTACAGATATATCGATAGCTTACTTCTCAGTGGAGAAGTATTTTTTCACTAGCTATACGAAAAAAAAAATTCAGTTAAATATTCTCTCTTTTTGGAAAATACCAACTTTTCAATTAATTTTTGACTGAAAACATTTAGGTATTAAAGATAAATTTGTTCAGTCAACAAATGGATTTAAAAATTGTAATTTTCCCAACAGAGAGCACCTTTAATTATATGTTTCATAAAGTAATATTAAAGTAAGCCATCAATATATAAATTAAAATATAACAAATAATATGCAGAAAAAAACAATGTTTCATAATTGAATATATATAATAATAAACTAAAATAATATGATTATAAATATAAAGAATTGAACAATATTAAAGTAACATAACATCTGCCAGTAAATGACAAACCATTCGACGTTTCACCTATTTGAGGTGTACATCTCACACCAACAACCTGAAAAGACCAAGAAAATTTAATAGTATATTTTTTTAATCGTCTGGAAGGCTAGTTCATTAGTGCTAATGAAAGTTTTGTTCCTTTAAATGCCTATTTTTTATTTGTTTTTTCTCGCAATTTCAGGATTACATTACCATTTTCCTAACTCCTTGTTAATTACAACTATCTAATTAATATTTGATTATTTTTATCGAATCAGATGGCTGGACGATGAGGATGTGAATACCGACAGATGGAAAGAGACCGTGTAGATTGGTTGGCAGTAGTGGAGGAGGCACGGGTTCTTGCAGGACCGTAATAATAATAATAATTTTTATAAGTATCTTAAGTTTACATTGAGACTTAATCAGATGAAATTATTTAGAAAGTATCCCGAAATGCCGAAAAAAAATAATAAAAAGGAGAAAATTTTAAAAGTATTAAAGTATTAAAAATCTACTTGATTAACTTCGTTCGGAAAGCTGATGTGAGATGTGCTGAAACTTATTTCCATTTATGTGATCCTGTCTTTTTTTTTTTTAATCACTGTTAGATGATGCCTAAATTCGTTTTACATTAAATGTTAATATATTTGCTGTTTCAGTGTTTGTTTTATTCCTTCAATTTTCTTTTCATTTCTTGAACTATTCCCTCATTAATTAACTTAAAAAAAATAATCATGTGCTAAGAAGGAAAATAGTTTTAAGGTAAGGAAGAGCAAATTTTGTTTCTATACAAGATTGAGCGTCAAAGCCCTTTAGGAACCGAGAGCTGGAGTAAGGAACTTTACGCCCTCGGGTACTTGTTGAGGGGCGCTCAAGACAATGATGACGCCGTAAAAGGGAAGATAAAATTAACGGCGAGCTTCACAGAGAGCAGGCTGAATTGAATTTCACTTGAAGGGCCCCAGTCATATTTAATACTCCCGTTTTCTATTGTCCTTCCCTAAATTCAATTGTTCTCCGCTTTCAAAAAAGGTTCGGTAATTTTTTTCAGAATATATTGCTCTCACGGCAGGTCATGCCATAATACCTGTAATCCTTTTGGGACTTTAATGTAGAAAAAGCTTTTGTAACATTTTCTCCCCCTATTGAATTACTTCTGCTTCAGGACTACACCTGTCCTTTGCGTATTCTTTTTAATCCCCAATATTTCTTACTTTTCTTTACTTTCACCTTCTTCTATTCGAATTCTAATTCATTTTTTAAGTTGTTGATAGCAAAAAGTGAAGAAGAAATGGTAATTTAAAAGTTGACACTATTTCCAAGTTTGGGGAAATAAAACCTCCTATGTGTGGATTTTCAATTGTTTGATAACAAATTATTTCTAAACGATAACTTGAGTTAATTTAGATCAATTTTAGCCAGTATATGTTTTGTATATGTTTTTTTTATTATTATAAACATATACAAGTTTCATCCATCTACAAGATAAAGAGCCCGCCCACTATACCGCTATGCTTCACTCCTCTCCGACCCGGCCTTTCATTAGCACAGTATTGGTGACTATCAAGAAATTGGATGTTCCTCTGTGAGATGATATCCGCCACTCTCGGCAGTCCAAGTTTCCTGTGTATGTGGTCCATTTCCGCTCGTTGAAGGGAAATATGTCTAACGATGCGTCTGAGCATATTACTCTGAAAATGTTGATCAGCAAAGATGCTCCGTAGAGTAGGGTTGGCCTGAGTACACTCTTGTAAATCATTAACTTGAGGCAGAGAGAAAGAGTAGGAGAAGTTAGTAGGTGATTAAGCCTGTAAGACTTGGTCCTGAACAGCTTGATTTTCTTTTGGCAGTGCCTACTAATAGCGTCAGGTATCTGACAAGGGTGATAACCAGTTACATGACATTGCCTGCCGGTCTGTTTTGGCACCTTGCTATAGGGTAGCGTCTTTGGAAGAGAGTGCTTGTTGCTCTTAAAGGAGAAATAATAAAGACGGTCTTCGTTTGATTAACAATAATATTCAACCCTTCAGGTTTCTCGGTAATTGTCGTACAAGCCTTCTCTGCCTGCCGTGGAGCTGCCTCTGCATTCATTGAACTATTGTAAGTGGCTATATCGTCAGCATAAGCCGCTACAGTAGCCTTGTCATAGTTGACTCCAACAGTTTCAGCTGTGTTTAGAGAGGAGAGTATTGGAGATAGCAAAGCCCCTTGGGGTACTCAACAGGTGAGTGGGACCTCTCCGGATACCGCTTCGCCGACACGAACACATAATGAGCGGTGCTGTAGAAATGATCACAATGTATCCACTGACTTGAGGAGTAGGTTTCAGGCTAGTCCAGTCCCTCTCACTACCAAAATCCTGAAGTGAAACGTTCAACGGTCAACACTGAACGTTCCAATCGATTGTTATAATAATTTTTGAACTGAATTACATCGAAACTACAGTATACATAAAAAAAAATTACAATGTTTATTAATGTTAAAAAATATTTATCCATAATATTTGGTTAATCACCGCAGTTTGATATTGGTCAAAATCTGCAGTGATTGATTTTTATAAAAAAAACTGGGTTTAGAATTTTACCGGAGTGGACTGTATCTGATTGATTTATATATTAGTTTAGTTAGTAATTAATTTACACAGAATCATAAAGATATTGTAGCGTACTTGACATTTAAAAGAACAATGCTTCTCTTATGCTGATCTCTCTTTCATTCAATCTCCATCCCCTTGCCTGATTGTGTTCTGGATTATTCACTCATCCTGATTAGTTGTTTATCATTTAAGTGACCAATAAAATGACGTGGATAGACTTAACCCTCATTATTTCTGAAGAATTAAAAATCTGATGAGAAAAAAAAAATTACAAGCGCATATTCAATAATATGTTTCAGCAATTTTCAATAAGAAAATACTAGAAAAATATTTATGTATAAAAAATTACCTATATTTAGCTAGTAATTTTCTCCGATAGATGTCAATTTCTCAGAATGAAATATAATCCAGCTGACAAAATTAATCAGAAAAAAAGACATAGAGTAAATTCTTAAATATTTTTTTTTAATAAAGTGGAAGAATTAAAACGATAATAATAGCAGTAAGGTAGACCCTATTTAAGGTACTCTAATTTAAGAAGTAGATCCGAATCAAAATATTTCAAAAATTGTGATTTACGCACTTCTGTTTGGTACAAAATGTGTACCAGTGACCTATAAATGGTCAGTTCAATGCGGGATGGCTTTGGCAACGCGTGGCTGCGTCTGGAAGAGTACTGGGCCCAGTCTGCTGGTTTCCAATTCGTGCCGGTTAGCTGGAGCCAGCCTCAGGCCACGTGTGATCGCGGCTAAAGGGTACATCATAGAGTCGGTACCTATCTGTCTATCCATATAAATGAAGTATATCTGACACTACTCTGCGTATACATTTTGTAACTTACCAGAAAAAAAAAACCCGTCGTTTCGGACAATTATTAAGGAAAATTAATGAGATATAGAATATTTATGACGAATTAACTTTTTTTAGTCTATTTAGGCAAACTATTTAATTAACTAAATATTTAATAATTAATAAATAAATAATTAAAACTTTGTGAGGGATTAAGATATAGCTTGTATAAAAAATATATTTTGAGATTTAGGATACTCTGGTAGCACTATAGCTTATTGAATCTTCCTACGTTACGATCTACTTTTTTGCGAGTTCAATGTAATTTCACAAACTCATGTTGCAGCTAAATAAAAGTGGCTCACCTGAGTGCTTACTAAATCTTCATGCTATGGTTTATGCAAATTCATCAACGTTAAACCGCTGTATTCTCATCAGAGAGGCTTAAACAGCTTATTTATTTTCTTTTTTTTATGAGGTAAATTAGTACAAGGCTTATGATCAAGTCTAGCAACCGGGACTATTATACGAATTATAAAAATTCCTATTAATAAACTATTAGCAAAAAATTAGAAAGATGATGGTTGGTTGCTGAATAAAGGATTATTGAAGTCTCAAATTTAACCTAAGTTTTAGTTGATCCTAAACTTAAATATTCCGAGACTATACATTTAATCCAATAGTTGACTAGCTCTGTGTTGGTTTTGTTCAAGAGTTACCCCTATTCAAAGATTATCCGTCAGTTAAGGCCAAGCTTAGTATAACTAACTTCAAGTCCTGACCCTGCTTAGTTCATAAGTAATTAAATTTTTAAAAAATCGAATTCCACTAACAGTATGATTTTATATTTAAGTGATTTTGGAAACTTTACTTGTAGTGTGATTTTTGGTCTTGTGATTTTTTTTTAAATATTTATTTATTGCTATTTACAACTGTACATTATAATACATTTAGTAAATCTGATCTAAGTTAAATTGGAGTGTTACAGGTGTGTAGAGAAACTACCCATTGGTAGCACTCTAATGACATTTTACATTAGCTGGTCTCGTGGCCATCTTCTTTTCAGGCGCCTCGGAGGATTGTCAGGAA
>NW_027111009.1:239976-240360 GCF_000696795.3 Halyomorpha halys | reverse complement strand
AAGTTTTGGATTAATAGTTCGATCAATTATTCCCGTATACAAATTTTATTACAGACGGACAACTATGGAATATAATAAGTTCCATACATGTCAAATGCCAATGAATATTTTTTTTTTAATATCTTATATGAATTGAAAAGTTCATGATACTGATATAATAATAATGATAATAAGTTCATGATGATAACTCCTTCCTTTGGAAGAAAGGAAGCAAAATATTTGTTTATGTCTTACTTCGATTTTCTTTTGATGTTTCCTACTTTTTTTTTTTTATTAAATACTTTCATTAATTGATAGATATTACAATCTACCACACAGTTGTGGGCAATAGGTAATAGTGATGAATGATCTCATATATACTAAAATAAAATAAAATAAATAAAT
>NW_027111009.1:237767-239923 GCF_000696795.3 Halyomorpha halys | reverse complement strand
CTTATTACAGTCATGTAGATCAGTCTTTTGTAATGTGTTGGAAGTTTAGACCGTTTGTCTAGTAAGTGCTGTAATAGTCGAAATCGACGTGCAGCTTCCTGTCTTTTCAGTATGGTGTGAGGATTCCAGGTTAATCGCTTGTCCAAATGTAGTCCAAGGTTGCGGATCTGTTCCACAGAGGTAAGAGTAGGTCTTGTTATTTAAAGTAATTATTTAGGAACTATTGCTTCCTTAGTGAATGTTTTCTAATTTGGTTCTTACATATTTTCAAAACTTAAAAGACCTGTACCTTTGTTATTATTTAAAATGGTCAATTGACTTTTTTTTTTGCTTAAATCGAAAATAAAAGAAGTGCTTAAATCGACCCTGAAGCTGCCTTATAATATATAAAAAAATATCACTGTAAACCGGTTTATAATTAGCTATTAACTTTATGCTTAAAGTTTGTTAATTTAGTAAGAAAACTTGGTATTTACCTTCATCAAGCCGAGGCAGTTTAATGAAGATTTATGCTTCGCGATGAGTCATCCTACCTGTGAAAGCACCATTCTAAACTTTTTGCGCAACAACATTGCCGGAGTGTTTCAGACTGAGTTTGCAGAAATTCATATCTCTTGATCTATCTTTCCAGGTGTACTTTTAGAATTGTTTTATATTATACTGATATTTTTTTCTATCTAATTTTCATTTATATGAAATGTAAATTTCTAACCAATTTTTTTTTCCATTTTTATTTTTATTCATATTAGTCAATTGCTATATGGCTAACTGTGTAATTAAAGAAATAAATAAGCCCTGAAATTATGTAAGTGAGGACCATGTAATTTTTAGCTGCAATTATTATTTTTTAGCTTATTACTAAATTCTTTCGTAACTGTTATCAATAAAATTATATTAATATGACCAATAACATTTTGAAGTGTTTTATAATCAAGAACTCAACGGACTTTATTTTTTAATGTTATTTCTATGTTATTGTGTTCCCAAAGTTGTTTTAAATGCATATTTAACTTCTCTCAATATAATTTTCATCTTAAAAACGCTCCTTTAATTTAAAGTGATTCCTTAGGAACTATCACTTCCTTGACAAAGAAACAGTTGAGAAACATTTGTGAAATGATGATTGTTTGAAGGGTGTCTAAAGGTTTCTAAGAAAGGTTCATAAATAGGGTCATTAAAATATTTTATTATTAAATACTCTGAAAGGTTTAGGTCAATTTAGTCAATCATAAGTTTTTGTAATTTGGTTTCCAAAAGAAAACCAGAATAAACGTTTAAATTAATGAATAAAAACAGCCAATAAAAATTAGACGCTTAGCAGCGGCGAGTAATATTACTGATTATTTATTTAAGTAGTTAATATTTATCTAAACAAGCATTAGTTGGTCCCACTATTGTTGAATAATAAGAGAGAGGACAATCATAATTATATTTTACCTAAACGAAGTATATCATAATAAATTCTAAAATATAAATACAAAAAAAAATATTGATGAAATAAATAATCTGATTTTCATCCATTAAAAAAATAAATAAAATAAAATAAATTGAATCTGTACTACTGCAATCCATGAAGGATTAGATTTGCAGTATTTTATAAGGAACTACTGTTACTGGACCAACGGTTGTACAAGAAGGTGATTTGGTCAGAATCAGGCTCGACCGTTAGATTTTTCCCTAATTAAGGGTACCTAATTTATAGGGCTGGGTGGACACTTGCGGGATACCAAACCAACAGAGTTGACTCACGGGTACAGTAACCATATAAATAAGGGACGTGACGGCCGTGCGGGTTCGACGCAGGTCCCAGTGCGCTCGGTTCGGGACGTTGTGGGTTCGATTCCCACCTGGGGCATTTAAATATTCATTTTTCGGCGGTCCCGAAGAATGAATCTTGACACTCCCACCTTGGTTAGTACGCGGCGGCAACCTTAGGTAGCCAGGGGTTGGCAAAAAGGACCCACAGGCCCACTTACCAGACTTGTTACCCCCCACCATATACCAGTACCAGTAACTATAATAAACACAATAAATAATTTTCTGTCCACGCCACTTCATACGTAATTCAAGAAAATGTGATTTTTTAAAATTTAATTTGAATTAGATAGTTATCTCAACAAAGTGAACTATCAACATATTATTTTTATTAATAATAC
>NW_027111009.1:236921-237472 GCF_000696795.3 Halyomorpha halys | reverse complement strand
TATTTATCTATTAAATAAATCAATTAATATCCTTATTAAGTCACAACATTCTTTATTATATCAATACTCCAACGTTTCGACCATCCTGAAGGACAATCTTAAATATATATTCACACCTCACATCAAAATTTAAAAAAATACTTTACAGGCTATTTCGCCCCGGTCATCAAATTCAAGTCAAAATCACCCTATTTTTTTAGAACTTCATTAATTTATAAAACTTTAATTTTAGATTAAAAATACACTATCCTCTATTAGATAAACAAACTATTTATTAGAAACTATAACAATCTATTAAAATAAATAGTTTGTTTATCTTATAGTGGATAGTCTATTTTTAATCTAAAATTAAAGTTTTAAAAATTAATGAAGTTCTAAGAAATTAGTGCGATTTTGATGACCTGGGCAAAATAGCCTGTAAAACATTTTTTTTTTAAATTTTGATGACTCATTCACAAAGACCTTAACATCCCATTCGTTGCAGATTTGACCCAAAACAGATATGCGTCTTTTTATTTCAAACTCCTTAACCATCCTAACCCATTAATTCT
>NW_027111009.1:234050-236391 GCF_000696795.3 Halyomorpha halys | reverse complement strand
TAATTCAAGAAAATGTGATTTTTTAAAATTTAATTTGAATTAGATAGTTATCTCAACAAAGTGAACTATCAACATATTATTTTTATTAATAATACTTTAGAGATAAATTATAAACTATGAAAATATAAAATTGAAATTTAAAATTTTTTCAGTTACGTCGGATTTTCTTGCAGAACCACTGTTTATGGCTATTACTCTCTCTCTTACACACTGAAGAAACCTAACCCAATCAGGCACAGATGAAATTAAGATTACAAATTTCATATAATTTATTCAAATTCTTGAGACTGATATTTATCTATTAAATAAATCAATTAATATCCTTATTAAGTCACAACATTCTTTATTATATCAATAGCCGGAATCTAATGGGGGCTGCCGCATAAGGGAATTAAGGTAACGCCGTAACTCCCCACCTACAGCGGTATATGACACACCCTCTCTGCACAGCACACAGTCATGGTAACCTCGGTAGGATAGCCATAAGGCCTCGGCAATCTAAGAACCCACATAAATAAAATAAAGGACAGCTAGACCCATCGCTGAACTAGTTACCTCCACTGTACGAGTACTATATTAGTACTTGTACCTACTGCTGTTTAGCAACAGTACACTATTACATCACAAAAAGAAAGTAGGAAAAACCTCCGAACCATTCTGTATTATGTATTTCTCATTATCCAAAAACAACAATATTTCCTGCTCTCTTGTGAAAAATGTCTGTTTGTATTTAGTATATTTCGATTGTATAACTGTCACAAAAAATAAATAAATAAAAATTTACAAGAAAGTTAAACAATTCTTTAAACTAAAAATAACACAAGATTTTATAAAACCATTCAACCGACTGCCTGGTTTTAGCGTGAATAAAAGACAATTGCTGGTCATAGAACAATATTTATCAAAATTAGTTGTTTTACCCACTTATTTTTTTTATTTTTTTGTTAGCCATGTTCATAAACTAAAGTTATTTAAAAACTAATTTTTTCTGAGATGATTTAACCGGAAATTCCCATCTTTTATAAATACTTGCGGTGAGTGCTGTACGAGTCTTTTATAGGATTTTAATGTCTGGTGATGATCGCTGTGTCATCATATTAAGTATTATAGGAACATCAAGTTTAAAATAAAAATAACCATAATTTTCAGTTGCAAATAAATTACTGGTATAATGAAATTTGTAATAGGACTGCGTTGCCTGAGATGAGGATAAAATATTATTAATAAAACGATTTGATCCAAGTAAACAACTTTGATATATGAATTGCAATAACTTTTGGTTTTGTTTCTTTAAAAACACTATTTCTTCCACATAAAGGTCAGAACGTAGGATAGTTAGAAATTGCTAGGTTTGCTTATCTAATAGAAATTCTATTTTAGATCGTGGGTAAACGATTTGCGATTTATTTATAAAAGCAATTATAAATTAAAATTAAACATGACTACAAAAAATTAATATGGTCACTTAACTGCCTTAATAATTTTTAGATATTTAATATTATATATCTTTCTAAGATTTATTTTTCGGCTCTTGTTTGTTTTACTTTTGGAATAATTTTCTTTAAATCGAGAATTAAGTTTAGCTTAGGCGCCCAGAGATCCATGAGGTCTGTAGAGCCAACCGAAAAAAATAACAAAAACAAAAAAATCTTTCAAAAACTACTTATTAATATATTCTCTACCAGATTCACATACATATTTATTTAGTTTTTACTGCTTAGTTTGAATACAACAGTCAACGACAAATGGGACGTTTCTCAGAAAATTTTGAATGTTGGAATTTCATTAGATATAATGTTACAAATCCCACCATTTTTTAGTCAAATTCATTTATTGCAAAGTTCAATAGCATATTGTAACCAAATTTCATTTATTGTAGTTTTTCTTTTCTTCTGTACTCAATGACACAAAGGAATGAGGAATGAACAAATTTTTCTCAAGCCAAAAAATATATTTTTGTAACAAATATTGTTCATTTTTCTCAATTTTATAAAAATTATTCTATAAGTAAAACAAACAAAAGCCGAAAAAGAAACAAAAGTAAACTCAAAAATTTTCTAATAAAATAAATTATATGTAATGATTACTCAAAAGTGCCGCGGCACTCAGCTGTTCCGCAAGCAAATGCGACTTTCTCAAAATATAAAAAAAAAAAAAATTAAAATTAAAGCAGACAAATTATAGCGTATTCCAAAATTTACGTTACACTTCTTTTACTAAATATTCAACCGCTTTAAGGTCTGGAAATTTCAAGTGTGTATGCAATATTTCAAGTTTAATATTTTTTTGTTTTAGAATAAAATGGAAGAGCCGTTAATAAAATAAATGAGTATCCTAAAAG
>NW_027111009.1:232767-233920 GCF_000696795.3 Halyomorpha halys | reverse complement strand
AGATTTTCAAGTGTATATGAAACATACTACATATTTACCTATTGTATTATTTTGTACAGTTGTAAATTACATTAAATAAATAATTTTAAAAAAATGTGAGGTGTGAATATATATTTAAGATTGTCCTTGACGATGGCCGAAACGTTGGACTATTGATATAATAAAGAATGTTGAGACTTAATAAGGATACCAATTGATTTATTTAATTACAAAGTTCATTTATTAAGTTAACCATGCCATTCTAACCAGAGTGGACGGGTCGAGGTTTTATTCTGTGGGATCGTTTCGAAATTAAAGTCGACCCGCCAACACCGGAATCTAATGGGGACTGCCGCATAAGGGAATTAAGGTAACACCATAACTCCCCACCTACATCGGTATCTGACACACCCTCTCTGCACAGCACACAGTCATGGTAACCTCGGTAGGATAGCCATGAGGGCTTGGCAATCTAAGAACTCACATAAATAAAATAAAGGACAGCTAGACCCATCGCTGAACTAGTTACCTCCACTGTACGAGTACTATATTAGTACTTGTACCTACTGGTGTTTAGCAACAGTACACTGTTACATCACAAAAAGAAAGTCGGAAAAACCTCCGAACCATTCTGTATTATTAATTATTATGTAATACTCAATATCCAAAAACAACAATATCTGCTGCTCTCTTGTGAAAAATGTCTGTTTGTCTTTTGTGTATTTCAATTATATAACTGTCACAAAAAAAAAAAAATAAATAAAAATTTTATTATTAAATAAATAAAAACAAGATTTTATAAAACCATTCAACCTACTGCCTGGTTTTAGCGTGAATAAAAGACAATTGCTCTTCATCGAACAATATTTATTAAAATTAGTTGTTTTATCCACTTTTGTATTATTTTTTTGTTATCCATGTTCATGAACTAAAGTTATTTGAAAAGTAATTTTTTCTAAGATGATTTAACCGGAAATTCCCATCTTTTATACTTGTGGTGAGTGCTGTACGATCAGCGAGTCTTTTATAGGATTTTAATGTCTGGTGATGATCGTTGTGTCATCATCTTAAGTATTATCGGAACATCAAGTTTAAAATAAAAATAACCATAATTTTCAGTTGCAAATAAATTACTGGTATAATGAAATTTGTAATAGGACTGCGTTGTCTGAGA
>NW_027111009.1:228817-231142 GCF_000696795.3 Halyomorpha halys | reverse complement strand
ATTGATAGATATTACAATCTACCACACAGTTGTGGGCAATAGGTAATAGTGATGAATGATCTCATATATACTAAAATAAAATAAAATAAATAAATGAATGAAAAAAAAATCTCTTAAAATATATACAAACAGAAGAATAAACAAAATGAACATAATCACACTATCTGTATGAAATAAATAAATAAAATGATATAATCTATAGTCACATTTACACTCTAAGATACAATACTTACACAATCGACCTGAGGATCCCTGAGCTCACTCTATCCCCACGTGTGAGTTCCCAGAGCTCACTCTATCCCCCACGTGTGAGTTCCCAGAGCTCACAAGATCCCTGCGCATCGCTCTCACCGCATCACTGGTAGTGAGTCAGTGGAGGCTGAGCAAGTGCGCTAAAGCCGCTAACACTCAACTTGAGTGGAGAATCGGACCATTGCCAGAACTCCAATTGTCCATTTTTATTTTGATAAGTCTCTTGGCCACTGCCGTTTCTACCTTATTGGTGGGATGTAGGAGGGAACTAGATAAGGTTTAACGAAAGGATTAGGATGGTTGGAAAGGTTTATATGGAATTTTAAGAATTAGGTTGGTATGAGGTCAAGGACAAAAGGGATATGTAGGTCATGGTGTAGTGTTTTTTCCTACTTCTAAGGACATATGATCACTGATTGCGTTAAAATAGTAATAAAAGGAAGCTGAAACAAAATTAGTAGTTTCAAACAAAATTGGCATGTTCCATCAACTCACGGTACACTAGTCTACGTACTCAATTTTACAAGTGAGTTTATTTGAATAAATTAATTTTAGGTGATGTGTTTTAGCCTATTTTTGTAAAATATTTGGGTAATCTATCCCAACCCATTAGCATCGAGCTTGATGTTGGGCAATTAGTAATTTATCAGGAATTGAATAAGCAATCTTTCATGAGAAATTGATGGACGGCAATTGATGTTTGTTTGGCTTTCGAATGTAAATTTAGCCTTCACCCGATCCTCACCTGCCTCGGTACACAATATTGATGAGTTGCCAACTCTCTCCAATTGAGTAGCTCCCAACTTGATAAGAAATATTTAATTGTTATCTCAATAATGTTTAAAACTGGTCGTGATAACAGGTCGTAGTGGATCCTCTATATCCCTGAGTTGTTTAAGACACCTCTCATCTAAGAATAAACTTCAACAAACCGAGTGCCAGAAACATCGCTTCCTAAACAATTCCTGAACATCCTCCAAGACTTCTGAAATTGAAACGACCTTGGGCCTAATTAGTTAAAAATGAAATAGGGGTTTTATTATATTATCCAAAAATTATCTTTGTAAAACTTTATTTTAAATCAGATTACAGAAATATACATTAGTAATATTTAAAAAAAAAAAATACCAATTATTCATCTTAGATAATCAGGAGAATTTTAACTCTTGGAGTTCTATCAGTGGGTTGATTCTCCACATGTTTGGATCATGTCACTATTTCACCTACAGCAAATTTACTTGTTGTATATATTTGTAAATAACATAATAAATTAAAAAATGAATTATTAAATAAAAATAATACTTTTGATTATTCCTGAATCATCTATTATTTATTTGTGTGCAGTAAGTATTTTATGTTTTTTTCTTAAAAATTTCATCATTTTCTTTTACTTTAATCAGTGTGATAAGTGTGTCTTGGGGAATCATAATTATATTTATTTCTTTTACATTTAATTGTTCTAAATTAATTTATGTTTGATTTTTTAAAAGGTTGTATTATTTATCTTCATATAAATTAATAAATAGGTACAGAATTAAATGTATTATAGTAAACATATGATTTGATACTTAGATCAAATAATAAATAATAAATCCAAACGTAATAAATAAATAATAATAATTCAGTAATTAAATAATAAATCAAAACGTAGACAAAGAATTGTAGCTGGGTTCAGAAGGCGCCTGTCGCGTTATGGATTGGACAAAATTGTCTCACAATCACTTTTGTTTTTTTATTTGATAATTTTCGGTTGTTCGGCCATTAAAAGATATCTTATTGTATAAAAAATAATGAATATTATTACAACGATAATTTATTATTTAATTTTTGAAAAAATGATAAAACCTACATTGTTTGAAATAAATGGTGTCTTGTTTTTTTTTTTTTTACCCCCACTGTTACCCCCACCCCCACCATATACCAGTACCAGTAACTATAATAAAGACAATAAATAATTGTCTGTCCACGCCACTTCATACATAATTCAAGAAAATGTGATTTTTTAAAATTTAATTTGAATTAGATAGTTATCTCAACAAAGTGAACTATCAACATATTATTTTTATTAATAAT
>NW_027111009.1:220008-224670 GCF_000696795.3 Halyomorpha halys | reverse complement strand
AATAGGGGTTTTATTATATTATCCAAAAATTATCTTTGTAAAACTTTATTTTAAATTAGATTACAGAATATACATCAGTAATATTTAAAAAAAAAATAATACGAATTATTCATCTTAGATAATCAGAAGAGTTTTAACTCTTGGAGTTCTATCAGTGGGTTGATTCTCCACATGTTTGTATCATGTCACTATGTCACCTACAGCAAATTTACTTGTTGTATATATTTGTATACAGTTGTAAATAAAATAATAAATTAATAAATAAATCATTAAATAAAAATAATAACTTTTGATTATTCCTGAATCATCTATTATTTATTTGTGTGCAGTGTGTATTTTATGTTTTTTTTTGGGTTCAGAAGGCGCATCCCTAAAAATTTCCAAATCTCTTTATTTGATGAATACCACCTCGTTAGACCAGAATGTACATTTTATGGCCCATAAAACACCAAAATACACAGTCTATTAAAACTTGGGAATGCCGAATGAACTCAGTGTATAATTAGCATTTTTTACGACCACGTCCTAAGAACGAGTTTACTGCTTTTGAAATGCAAAACTAATTCTAATATACCTAAAGTATCTTTTCAGCTATAACCACTAAGCTTAACTAAAAACATGGATGCATTAGGGTAAATTTAGTTTTTCTTCTCCAAGTCCATAAATCAATTTCTCAGTGGGGGGTCCGTGATGGGGACAATAAAAAAGAACTTTTCTAAATATAGTTATACAAATGAAAAGGGTATATTTAGTAACACAAGCAATTTTTAAGAGCGGGTTATAAATCATATGGGATAATGTCTCGTGAGGCAAATAGGGAAGGGGGTACATGACGTGGATAATGAATCTGGAAAAACCCCCAACTACTCGGCATGGCCTTCTAAATTGTAAATCTTTCATAGACTGATTTATTTCTTTAAGGAGACCATAATTGCTTAAATAATTTTAGGTTTAGATTATTGTTTAAAGAATCTAGTCTTTAACAAAAAGTAAGTTAAATTACAATCAGAGCTATTTACAGTTAAATATTACAATATCATCAGGACTACTTTGTAAGAAAGTACTGTTTTCTGAAAAACGGTTGTACAAGGAGTTGATTAGTTCAAAAGATCACGCTTAATTGTTAAATTTTCCCGCAGTTAAAGGTAACTACTTTAAAGAGTTTGCCCCAGAGGACATCTGAACCATGACTCATGGCTCCAGTAACAGAATAAATAATTATCCATCAAAGCCAAATTCGAATCACAGTGCTTTACTCATTCAGTTACCCCGCTAGTAATTCGAAATTAAACAAATTTAAAATAAGAATGATCGTCAAAGTGGGTTAATTTGTAAAACATTTGGGTATTTTTTTTCTTATATTCCGTTTTCACGAGTCATGAAAAACACATTCCACGAGAAATGTTTAAAACTCATGCATTTGCTTACTTAAAGAAATCATGTACAAAGACAAGAAAAAAACGTTATTTTACACTATATTAATATGTATGTATATAATTTTTTTTTCAAAAACATAAGAGGTGTTTATTGGCACACAGAGGGAGTTTGCATAACTTTTTAAATTAATTATAAATGCCTGAAAATCAATGATGCAATTTAATGCTGTCATAATGAAAGTATAAAACTAAAAAAAAATATATGTGTTTCTTATTTATTTTTATTGACTTGTTGGAAAGTGGTAGTTTTATTGATAATAATAAAAATTATTCATGTAGTCTCAATCTTCTTTGTTAAGACATTAATAAAGATGTTTGAAACTACTATTAATAACAGTTCTTTTATGTTACATAAAAGAACCGATGTTTCTTTATTCAACCATGTTATATCATAACAATTCCTCTTGAAATTGAAATAAAAAAAAATTAAAAAAAGGAATTTTAATTCAATATGAATCTAGACCACAATAAATCTAAAGTAAGTGTATATATATTGAAAATTAAAAACGATTAGACAATAGCTAATAAACAAAACATCATATCTCAAAAACTATTGGAGACGATGATAAGGCAATAGAATTGGTGTTTCAGTTTTTGAAATCACAAAATTTACTGACAAAAATATAACTTGATCGGAAAGAAAAAAAAAAATAAAATAAAAAAAATAAAAAAATAAAATAATCAAATTAAAAAATAAATAAAATTTAACGAATATTAGCAAAATTAAATAAATTATAAATGGAAAAATATAATATATAATAAATAATTGGCGTTGATGACCGATGAAGTTTGGCGCCACTAAACAACCAAACAAACAAAACATCACGATACTTAGGACTAAAAATGAGAACAAATTTACTGAAACAGTAATTCAAAATTTCTGTAGTATTAAATTGTGGGGTATTTTAAGTATCCTCAATAGCCGATACAAAGGATTTACGTTTTGATATATTTCCGAAAATAACGACTAAGGAAAGTACTAATCACCAAACTGATACTTGCTTCTTAATCACAGACATACTTTGAATAACTTTAAGGTCACACTTATCTTTATATTTAGAGATGAAGCAATCAAGAAGCAATAAAAGTTTGAAGTACACTGCTTTTCATAAAATAACATGAAGAGAAATAAAAATATCAGATAACCTGAACTTTTTATTCAACTGAAGTTTACAACTACCAATGGGAATGTAAACTTATTCACTTTTCCTCCCAGCCATTTCGCTCCTTTCACACTGGTGAACCACACTGAGCTACATGAAACTTTAAACGCCAGTGGAGCCAAGGAATGTAAGAAGTAAAATGTAAAAATACGCCAGTAATGCAGTGAAGTCATAGCTACCTTCGATAATCAGAAGAATTTTTACTTTTGATTTTAAATAATTTTTTATTTATTTTTCTATGGTATCTTGTTGAGAATTTCAATTTTTTATTTTTTATTTTAGCCCTCAGCGTGATAGGCGGTACTGAGACCGATATTTATTTTTCATTTATTACTAGTAATTTTATCTACCTCATAAAACACTGATTGTTACCTTATTAAGAAAATAGAAACATTTCTAATCGGAAAAATTAAATGTATTTTTATGATCCTCTTCCTGGTTATTGCTGACATACGAGGAGCGAGAGGGGTTATCTAGAGGTAACCAACCTCTTCTAACTATGTTAGAAGGTCTAATTTTCATTTCGTGGGGCCGTCATGGAAATAAGAGTTAACCTGCCCAGGGCGAATTCGAACCACGGTAGGGACCACTGCAGTCACGGTACAATCGCTTAACTCAGCTACAAACAGTCCTTATGACAAAACTAAAAAAAAATTAATATGCTAAATATAATTCACGATTCAGTAACATAAGTCCTAATATATCCTATTAATCTATATTATGAAAGGTCATACATTTTTTTCTATTTAGAAATTCTATATATACTATCGAACTTTGGGTTGAGTTTTAATGAAATACCAGAAATTCATTTTATTAGGAGATAAACTTTATCAAGAGAGTAATGAGGCTTTGAGGTTTCTTGTCTCAGTTTTTATTAGTAATAATAACATTTAGAGGCAGTATCAATAATTGCTTTTTGCCAACCAGGAGGCGCTAAATGATACAGTATTATCTATTCCTTGTGCGCTGGCTCCGTAAACAGAACGATAAAAACAACTCAGGTTGTTAGAGAGTCATCACACAATGTTGAGAGATTACTGTGTAGATCCTGCTTGCAAAGTATCTTTTTAACTGTTGATGTTCTTGAAGCAATGTAAATTAGATTTTTGTTTATTTACAACTGTTGATGTTTTCGCTAATTTATGAAAAGAAACTTTTTTTTTCCTTTTTTTTTTAATAATTTATTTATTGTTATTTATAACTGTATACACATATATACAACAAGTAAATTTGCTGTAGGTGACATGATAAAAACATGTGGAGAATCTACCCACTGATAGAACTCCAATAACATTTCTAGAGGGGAAGATCTCGAGGCCATCTTCTTATATTTTCACAATAGTTCCTAGATGTCCCACTAGTGACTTGAAAAAATAATTTACTAAATAAATCAATTTTATATCCAAATCCGTCTCAACACTTTATTTTTCATTAGTCCAAACGTTTCGGCCTTTCTAGCCATCTTCAGGGACATCTAAATATTTAACAGCTTATATTATATCTTCATTTTTAAACATTTACAACAACATCATTATTCACTATATAATATAATATACCTTCAATACAAAAATCCTTCTCACATTAATTTATAATTTCTATTGCAGGCTATTTTGCCCAGGTCATTTTCTTTATTCAAAGTTTAAAACCTATTCCAACAGTCAATTATTAAAAAGTCATATTTATTATTAATAAGCTTACTAAGCTTAAGTCTAGTTACCTCTTTATTTAAAATTTAAAAACATTAACATTTATTTTTTCAATAAGATTATCAACAGTATAAAACACCACACCATATAACAAACCATTTATAACCTCCCACTCACACAGGTCTGCCTTGTTTTAAAATTAATATATTTTTTTTTCTTTATTTTATTTTATTTTTATTTTTTATTTTGTTTCAATCTGGTATTTATTCAAATTCTCAAATTTCTTTTATTAAATTTAATTGTAACTAGTAACAATTTCCTCTATTATTTTTATAAATTTATTCTGCTTAAAATCTCTGCATAATGTTGGTTTAAATTCTTAGTATCTGTTTTAAAATTAACTGTGTAATTGATGTT
>NW_027111009.1:218219-218533 GCF_000696795.3 Halyomorpha halys | reverse complement strand
TTTTCACTCTATTCAGCCTACTAGCATCCGTTATTCTTATAGCCTTGTTAACATAATTATTAATGACATTGAATTTCATATGAAATGGATGGGAAGAATAGTAATTTAATATCAAATTACTACTTGTTTCCTTCTTTGTTCATTCTGTTATAAAAAAAAAAAATAAAAAAATAAAAAATAATTTACTATTTAATTCAGTACATGTATAATAATTATATAATATTATTACATATATTACTTCAATAGGTTTTGTTATCTGGTCGGACGCTAATTGTTATATTTTGCAGAATAACTAGTAAATCAAACAGGAGTCC
>NW_027111009.1:215136-216649 GCF_000696795.3 Halyomorpha halys | reverse complement strand
AGATATATTTTGACAAAGGAAAATAGTGGATAAAAATAGGCAGAGAGACCAAGATATATTTTGACGTAGGAAAATTGTGGATAAAAATAGGTAGAGATACCAAGATATATTTTGACAAAGGAAAATAGTGGATAAAAATAGGTAGAGAGACCAAGATATATTTCGACAAAGGAAAATAGTGGATAAAAATAGGTAGAGAGGCCAAGATATATTTTTAAAAAGGAAAATAGCAGATAAAAATAGGTAGAGATACCAAGATATATTTTGACAAAGGAAAATAGAGGATAAAAATTGGTCTACAGACCAAGATATATTTTGACAAAGGCAAAATAGCCTGCAACTTAGCAAAGACATTGTTAGCTGTGATATTATAAATAAAATATCTTTGAGAATGTTCGGAATGTCCGAAACGTGGGAGTTATAAGAAAATAAAAATTTTGAGAATATATGGATATTTTTTATGATAATTGATGTAAAACCACTCTTAAATAGGAAATTAAATTATATACAAATATATTTGATAAATGTTTTTTTAATACCAAAAAATGAAAAAAACAATCACTAATCCTTATAAAGTAACACTTCAGTCTGAAAATATCATCTTCTTCATTTAAAGATTTTCTCATGATTTGAGTTAGCTCAACGTTATCGGTTTGTAATTCTGTTATATTATGTTTTTGTCACTTTATTGTAGATTTTTAGCAGTGTTATCATTTCTGGGTAGCGTGGTGGTGAGGCACCATACTACTAACTCCAAGGACCCAGGTTCGAATCCGACTGTGGTGGATAGTTATTTTCTGTTGTATATATATGTTGTACATTGTAACCGAGAGTCAACCCTATGGGTTCACCCAGCCTCATGTAAAGTGGGCACCCTTAATTGGTGAATATTTTGATCATTGAGCGCGATCTTGTAAAGTTACCTCCTAGTATAATTGTTGTTCTAAAAACCTTCCTTAAAAAGTACTGAACCCATGACTCTCCGTGGGACGTAGCGGCTCGCATTGTTATTATCATTTCTTTATTTAGTAATAAGATGTTATTATGTAAGAATTTTGTAGTAATTTTATAAAAATCATAAATTTCTCAATATTTTGTGAACACATTTTCCAGTAATAAATTGTCAATCTATACTTAATGTTCGTTTACTAGAAGAGTCTTATGGAATAAAACTGGATTTAGTGAATGACACAATTCTTCCTTATTAAAACACAATAATTTATTTCATATCATCAGCAACGTTTCGGGCGATTTCCCCCATCTTCAGGCTGCTAAATAACAAATTCAACAAAACCATAAACATGCGCTTACAACAACACTAATATATCATATATACTTAAGAACTATTTACTTGATAACAAAAATCTATATATAACATATAATTTACTCCTTTATTGTCATTCATTCTAATATATAATAATATTAATGTCATTTAATGAATAAAAACTTGTTACTAGTCATACATTTTAGGAGAATAATTACCTTCCTGAAGGTTATCTTCCATTATGATAAC
>NW_027111009.1:212194-214562 GCF_000696795.3 Halyomorpha halys | reverse complement strand
GTTATCATAATGGAAGATAACCTTCAGGAAGGTAATTATTCTCCTAAAATGTATGACTAGTAACAAGTTTTTATTCATTAAATGACATTAATATTATTATATATTAGAATGAATGACAATAAAGGAGTAAATTATATGTTATATATAGGTTTTTGTTATCAAGTAAATAGTTCTTAAGTATATATGATATATTAGTGTTGATGTAAGCGCATGTTTATGGTTTTGTTGAATTTGTTTTTTAGCAGCCTGAAGATGGGGGAAATCGCCCGAAACGCTGCTGATGATATGAAATAAATTATTGTGTTTTAATAAGGAAGAATTGTGTCATTCACTAAATCCAGTTTTGTCAATCTATAAAATATTACTAACGAATAGGCGATGTTTTAGAAATGTACCTTACTGATTATATTTTCAACAAGCTCCTAGAAATTGGTTCTCAATTGTAAAAGTTTTAATAAATAACAGAGGAGCGGGAAATTGGAATATTGAGGCTCGTCAGAGCTCGCAAGGGGACGGAATGAGCTAAAAAGTGAATTTACCAACTTCCTTCAAATTATAAGTTTGAGCTTTACGATTTTATGAAATTTCGTGCCAACTTTCCCGAAAGATATTAAAGTATTATTATCTGTTCCGGGCGGGAGCGCCAGCTTGACAAGTCCAAGGAAGAAGGACACTTTTTAATAAATATATAACAGAAATTACGTATATAATTCAAGTTGGAATTATTTATGTACAATATTTATGGAACGTATTTATTTATGTTTATTGTATAGGATTAACTAATAGAGTTATTTTCACACTGAAATAAAATTACAATAAAATATGTTGTTCAGTTAGTTAAATATTCTAAATTATTAAATATTCTTTTCAGGTTTTAATATTTTCAGTCAATTATTTGCTATTAAAAAAAAAAAAAAGTTAGTGTAACCATAGTCTATACCTGGACTATTCCACCTTCATTGGACTCATATCAACAATTTATAATGCCAAAAAGGTAATCAAAGGGTGATGTTACCCGAAACCACTGGTCAATACGGGTATATAATGATTTTTTTTAGTTGAATTTAACTGACATACGTTAATCAATGAATTTATGTACTTCAAATTTAGCAATTAAAACTATAAGTTAGATAATGAAATTTGCCCCTACAAACAAATAATGAATATTGCCCTATATGTATATGATTATTTTCTGCCATGAGTCACCCTTGTCGATTATGATCCCTCTGGGGTTCACCCAGCCCCATGAGTTGGGTAAAAATCTTGCGGTCGAGAGTGATTCTGACCAAAACACTGCATTGGGCAACCGTTGGTCTCGTAATAGTACTTCCTTACAAAGTACTGCACCCCTGACCCTTTTTAAAATATTAAAAAAAAATAAATAAAAATTTACCCCAAAATAGTAAAACGTACAATTTTTTGCAAAATAAAATTAGTGTTTTATATTGTGGATTGTAAGCTATAAAATATTTTTAAAAAAATCTATTTATCAGTAACCTGAAAAATATTAATATGGACACACAGTTCGAAACTTAGACCAAATTGAGACATAAGAAGAGAAGAAGTAATATATTGTACCTTGGAAATAAATAAAAAATAGTTATAATTATAGAGGTGCGACGTTAATGACCTGATAGCCTAAGATAGAATCTATATAACTAAGTATAGAACATTGGAAGCAGTGTTAGCCACCAACAAGAGGCCCTTTGGCTACCAACACGATACAAATTAATGGCGGGGCAACATGAGCGCAGCCTGCCCACGATGGTCCATGAACTTGATAGCGCTATCGTAATAACAATGACCTTATATTATTCATTATTTCTTGGTCAATTCTCGAGGATAAACGTTTGGTTTATAAATATCAAAAACCTGGTGACCAGCGCGCATCACACAGCATTTACCTACCACCCAACATTATGTTTAAATTAATATTCGTTCATTTCAGAGCAGATATTTGTAATATTCACCGTGGCCATACTTTCCCGCGATAATTTTCCAAATGCAAATTTCAGTTGACATATTGATTAACTTCAATTTCAACAGTTTTAGAAAACTATTTATACTAAATACTATTAATAATATTTCAAGTTTGAAAAACATATTTAAGTAAGGCAGAAGTATAACAATATAACTACATATTGCAATATATATAAGTTAAGTATTGGCGAAAGCAAAATGTCAAAAAATAGAAGAAGGAATAAGATGTAACGCGTTTGAACTGCTGTAACATACTGACTTTATTGTATTCGGTACATCTCTTATATACGTTCGATCAGCTGATCCCCTCAGTCAGCTGACATCGAAATAACAGCTGACTCATACCGTAACTCCCCCCCACCAGTTTACGAACAATCCTCGTAAACTA
>NW_027111009.1:205429-212144 GCF_000696795.3 Halyomorpha halys | reverse complement strand
TGCGTCAAATAATTAGATTTATCCTATCCTCAAAAATGATTTAATTACTATATAGTATTTAATAAGTTTTTGTGATAAGGGAATAAATCATAGAAGTTGAAGTGTTTTATTTACAATCGAGAGGAAACAATATAAAATATTGAGCTCCATTGATAAAGGAATTTTCGCATTGTTCAAGGCAATACATCAAGACAATTGCAATAGGCATTCTCCACTTTATTTAATCTAATTCACAATCCATTCTATTCCTCCTCCAGTATTTTCTCTTTTCTATGACATCTCTAGTTTTCAATTCTTTTATCAGTTATTTCCTTATGAATATTATTATATTTCATTTTGAGATTACAGGTGTATTTCCTTGTAATTTATTGTTATCTTTTTAAGCATGATTTTAACATCTATAATAATGGTTAGATTTTATTTAAATGATAGATAGAGTCATTCAAATTCTCTAGACTCATAATTGTCAGACCCGTTCGAGCTTGGAAAACTACCGTGGTTCATAATTGTTGTGATCATGCTACTATTTGTTGGTCACCGCTCGAGATACCACTTGACCGTTAGAGAGAGACATGACGCGATCTACCAGTTAAATGTGAACTACGATCATTGCAAAAACATTGTAAGTTAGGGTGCATAACCCTGCTGACCTGACTTAGTACTATCCCTTCCACCATTATTGTATAAGTATCCTCCTGTTAGAGGTTTAAATCATTCAATCATTAGAGTTGTTATGTTATTCGTTGTAATACTGTTGTAGTAATAGTAGAGTATTTTTGTATATGTGGCATAAAAAAATAAAGTATTATATCTATTATACCAATTGTTGTGGTGAAGGTTGTTCCGTGAGTGAAAAACCAATATCTTCCACAGTGTAAAATATTTGCTGGTTCTGGTTAAAATAAAACGGAGGACCTGAAATAAATCTTACAAAAAAAGTGAAGAACAAGAAATGATAAAAAAAAAAAATAATCTTCCATGTGACTCACAAAGTTTAATGATAATAAATACAAATAAGTGAAAACAAATAAAATTAAGCTATACAAAATGAAATAAAGCAATAAAATATTTATATTAGTACACAAATTAAACTTATTTTGGTTTTAATAACAAAAACAATGATTGAATATTTTAATGGTGTGAAACATAAACATATTAAAATAAAAATAAAACCAATAGTCACTCAAAGTAGATGGCCGTGGGTTTCTATATGCCCATATAGACTATAGTTTCCAAGTCTAATATATCTCACCCAAGATGGCCGCTTTTGATGAGCTGGTGAAAATATGTTGGCTGAGAACCAACGAAGAAATGGTGCTCCAAAACATAAGTGACTCAAGAGTGGAGAGTCGGTGATCCAGATTGACTGCCGGCGAGTCGGTGAGAAAGAGTCCAAAACAACAGCCAGCTTCAAACACAGCTTGGCTGAACAATGGCGGCGACGCGTCAGTGAAAAAGTGACTGCAGAATCTTACACCGCGCCAATACCTCCTCAGTAGACCGCTCCAAAGCCTCCTAAACTCACTGCCCACTGCCTTATCAACGGTCATACAGGCCCTGACCCACTGCCTTCGGTATTGTTGTGCACATGCTACACCTCTGCAATGTATTTATATACACACAACCACAATAAACCTCATTACAAAATAACTTATAGTTAAAAAAATAAACTTATAACTACAAAATTGAAAAACCACTAGAAAGGTAAATAAAAAAAAATTAGCTTAAAAAGAAACCAAACATTTGGGCTTTAATACCAAGTTATTTTCGTGGTTATGTTCTTTAAGAAATAGTTTGACAGGGCTAAAAGATTGATTTTTTAAAAAAATCTACTATAGTTATATATCACTACAATAATTTTGTTTATTTATAAAAAAATACCCATCTCACATTCTAACTAGTCATGAAAAATAGATAATATAAACAAAGAGAGGATTTCATAATTAACTAAAGGAGATCAGAGAAAAACGTTTTTGCCAGTTTGAAAACACATTTCCGGAGATAAGAATAGTAATGCAGACATATTATATAAACGATATATGTTTGGAAAGCCAAAGATTTTAGAAAAATAAAATTTAATAAAAGAGACATAAAATTTAATAGAGAATAACGAGAAAAGCATAAATGAAAGTTCTGCTATAACTGGAGTTTGAACTCATGGGCGCAGGCGAAATCTATTTTCCGTTGTAGCAGATTGATAACATTTTTTCGTCACAAAAGGAATTAAAAAAATAACTTTTATAGTACGAACACGAAATACAGCATATGTATTTTATTAATTCAGAAACTCAATTTATTTGTAAATTTTTGTCGTATTTGTTAGTTATAAATGATATGAATCACAAATGAAGTAGGGGACATCGTTTGGAATCAATGCAAAACCGTGCGTTAAATGAGAACGTAGAGATATGTAACGTTTACTTCAATTTTCTCCTCAAACATTTGTCAAGACTTAATATGATACACTACGCTAAATACCGCTGAGCACGTGTGGTATATAGATCGCGAGTGAAGGCTCATACGGATTGACAATCAGACCAAAGATAGTCCGAGAGACCGTAAGAAAATGTTAATAGTACTTTTTTGAATCTTTATTGCATTGTCAATAAAAAAATAAGTCTGCCAGTCAGTCTACCTACCAAAATGGCTGATACGAGATAAAAAAAAAAGATTTTTGAGTTCTTTTAAGCAAAAAAAGATGAGTTATTTTCCTTCAGAAATTAGTTGAAATTTACCTAGACTTTTTTTTTTTTTTTTCCCCTCCCTTTCCGGAAGTGTGTGTCACAACTGAACATTGATTTTTACCTTGACTACACAAGGAGTACAGTAAATGCTACTAAAAATAAATATTGTGGAATGTAAGACATGGGCGTATCCAGTGGGGGGGCAACTGTCCCCCCAGAAGTGAAAAAAAATCATTAATTTAAAAAATAAATATATTTTTCAAGCAAATGCTTACTAACTGTAATAAATAATAAACCACTGCGACAATTATTTATTTTAACAAAAATCATAAAGATAAATCAACAAAAACTCCCACGAAGATAAATGTTATGAACTAATGTTTAAATTACACACACTTTTTAGCCCAGATGTAGCCATGCTGGGTGGCGGAAACGTCAGTAAATAAATGGTTGTAAACTAATTTTTGGTCCTTTATTTACCACACCCCGACCATCTTTTCCATATTATAAGAATATAATATGATATCCTACTAAACTTTTAAAAATGTAAAATCACTCTTTACTTTAACATTCATTCTATACTAAATTATTATTAAATCAATATTGAAAATATTAATAATGATTTTAAAGAGATAAAGTGAAAATAAAAAACAAATTTAAACAATTTAAAAACGCATGCGCCTACCAGTTTAACTCAATGTTGGAACAAACCTAGGTTACCTTATTCGAATTTTTAGTTTAAATATTAATTTTTTTTTAAATCATTGTTTTTACAATGGTAGATAATACACCTTTATTACTATTTTTTATGCAAATGTGTTTTAAATCTGAAAAAAATATTTCATAATTCAAAATATTATGGTATATTAATTTGCTGAGTTTAATCAAAATCTTTTGTTCTATTTTTGAGAGAACTTTAAAACAAGTGTAAAATCGATAATATAAAGCGGTGATCTATGGTTGGTTAAATTTTACAACAAAGTAGCTGTAACCTCACATGACCTAAATATACAATTTCAGTTTCGTTTGACCTCTCGTTTCTGAGCACTGTTCCTTTTAGCACTTCCACAATCCTCTTACTATTTATCCATATATAGCTAATCGAAAGTAAACAACTATTAAAACTACTTTTAACTTTTGATGTCTGGACATTTTGAAACTGGACAGCTACTATTCGGACGATTTAGCATTGGATATCATCGAAGATGGAGGAGCTCACGCGATGCCTTCATCATTGCCTTGATCCATTCCTATCTCGCTAATGTTTCTTTGGATATCCCATCTTTACATTATGGTTGATATTCCAAGAAGAATATATATCATATCTTTTTTTAGTATCTATTCTATTGATTGTTGCTAATAACTGACCATTAAAACAAAAAAAATAAAGGATCTGTTGCAGGCCGAAGAACACGTAACCGAAAATATTCAATCCGTAGACTCGGCGAAACCTGTTATTACTAATCTCGGTTTATTTTCCTTCGCAGGCGGTTATTTATAGAACTCAAGCCCGAGCGATTATAATTCGAGTTTTATTTCTCCTACAATGTTGTCTAAAGGTTAGTTTTAGATCATATTTTTTGGTTTCTATGATACCATTTTATATTTACTCTTTATTATTTTATAAGTTTTTTTATCTTCATATCCTGCTTATAATGAAAAATTAAAACATAATAATGCCTAATTCATTTAGTTTTACTTTTCAATTATTTAATTGAAAAACGAAAAAAAAAAAAATAGTTGTTTTGTATAGTTACCTAATTTGCCCAAATATTTTTGGACTAGTCATAATTTGGGTCATATTTAAACAAAATTTAAAATAATTTGTAGCCAAGACATAAAAATTATAAGTGTTTAATTCAATTAAATTAATTTTAAACTTTCAACATTGTTTTTCCTATCTATATATAGTACATACTCAACCTAGTAATAACGAAGCTTTACCGGGTCATATCTTAGGGCATTTCATATGAATCTTCATTTTTATGAGATTTCATATCTGTTTTTATTATTTCTCAAATTTAAAGTGGTATTAGTGGAATTTTTATT
Organism: Halyomorpha halys; assembly: GCF_000696795.3. Lineage (NCBI taxonomy): Eukaryota > Metazoa > Arthropoda > Insecta > Hemiptera > Pentatomidae > Halyomorpha > Halyomorpha halys. The sequence goes on along the minus strand of NW_027111009.1, from coordinate 207,411 downwards.
TTTTACTATATTTATGTTATCAAATTATAATAAAAATATATAAAAACATTTTATAACACATGAAACACAAATAATCATTGCTGAAAAATTAACTGAAAAGTAACTAAAATCAATTTCTTATACATCTTATAAAATGACAGTAGAAATAGTATACGTAAAACAATGAACGAAATACTTTGGGTGTTTTATATGCAGAATTTTTTTTTTCATTTCTGATTTTTAATAAATGATCTGTTTAAATTAAATAAATACCAATTAACTTTTTTTTTTAATATCAATTTATTTTTACTAAGCTTCACTAAGAACAATGCAATACTCCAACGCTTGGAACCGCTTGGTTGAGAAGTTACAAACACAGTTGTAAGTGCTGTATTGCTACTGTAAGGACGACTGTAAATCTTCGGTTTAGACAGGTTGTTTTCATTTAACTAGCTGTTCCATACTGCCTGAGCTTCTAGAATAGAAAATAAGTTCAACAATAGCTTCAATAACAAAAGTTTGACGATGATTAAAAGAACTATCTATATTATTTTTCGAAAATATAGATAGTCAAATTAATTTGATTTTTTATCAATCCCTTTAGGAAATTTATCTCATTATTTAAAGCGTTTTCTGACGGCCTTTAGGAAAGAAAGTGAATTCCAAACTATAGTCCATGAAAACAAAGAGGGGTTTTGAAACTCGTAAGGAAGGTGAAATAACGGAAAAACTCGGTTTATCAGCGGATAATTTTCTTTGCGTTAAAAAGAAACACACTTATGCTGTAAATAAGAGGATGAAGAAGATGGAAACACCAAGTGTTAAGAGGATGAAGACAAAAAAATACTAAGTGATACAAGGACTAAGAAGATGGGAACACAAGTGATTAGAGGATGAAGTAGATGAAAACACGAAGTGATAAGAACACGAAAATGATGGAAACGCCAATTAAGATCTCCGAACCATATTTCTCAGAAAACATCAATAATCATATTGGTATATATCCGTTCTACGTGCTTTAAATTTCAATTTTTTGAAAATTGCATACTTAATCAACACTGTGCCCTATTTTGGCATACCCTCTAAATTAATTTTTTTTATTTTTTACTGTATTAACAAGCATACTACAGGTAAAATTTTATTTATGTTCACATTAAATTATACTGAACTCTTGCTTCTTTTTTATGTTGGAGGGCGGCGTGAAGAAGTGGTAAGGCACAGTGCTACTAACTCTAAGAACTCAGGTTAGAATCCGGCTTTGAAAAATAATTATTTATTCTGTTAATGCAGCCTCATGGCTAACTCATGTCAACCCAGTGGGTTCAGTCAACTTCGCAACATGAAGTAGGTGCCCTGAATTTGTGGAAAAACCAGGCTGTTGAGCATGGTTCTGATCAAATCACCTCTTTGCACAACCGTTGGTCTAGTAACAGTGCTTACTTACAAAGTACTGTACCTCTCTGACAAATTCCTTATCTTTATATTCTGCTTAATTTATTTTAAACCTCGTTAATTGAATTTTTATCAGCAATAACCCTACCTTCTAAAAATATCTCCTAAACAGGGATTATCAGAATTAAAATAGGACCGGGAAAAAGTTTAATGTTTAAAAAAGAGGAAGGTGTCATCGAGATAGCAAACATTTCTCGTTGACTATTTGTGTTTGGAAAGTTCCTCTAATAGGACTTGAGTCTGGCAAGTATAGGAAGGGGAAAAATGGCGGCTGTTTCAAAACGTTAAGAAAATATATTTTTCATTCGAAGCTCTATATATTTATAACTACCAACAACACAAGAAAACCTAAGAGATTATTATTTAAAGTAGAGTAAATTTTCAAAAATATGAGCCCTAATAGAGCTATTTACAATCAATAGTTCCCGAGATAGCTTTTAAAAAGTAACATTTCAGAAAAAATGTACTGAAAAATCAGAAGTTAGTGAATTTATTTTGACAAATCTATTTCTCACAAACCATTCAACTCCATTAGTAAACCGAACATAATT
>NW_027111009.1:199664-205259 GCF_000696795.3 Halyomorpha halys | reverse complement strand
AATATAGATTATGTTCTTTTATATATTTTAAATCATTTTTTGTCCCCCTTTTGTTCAGTTCCTTTTAAATAATTTTTCCTGATTTCCTTTTTTTACCTCTAAGTAACTTGTAACTTATTCTTGACTTTCAGGTAGTTTTGTCATCTCTTCTAACGTACTTTTAACTCAAAATCTTTCCTAACGCGCGGCTGAATTTACTTAAATTTCCGACATCTTCCATGCAGGTGTGTTTTATGTTTTATTCTCTTGTTCATATCTTCTTTTCTTTATCTTTTCGTTGTTTTTTCATTCAAGCATTTTACTTATATATTATATTAGTTACATATATTTTCTTTCTCTTTTTGCTTTTCCATAACTTGAATTTTTAATTATTATTATTAAACTAAAGTACCCATATTTCGTTGTTTCTTTGCATTATATAACTTTATATTTTTATTTCCTTAATTATGTAATTTTACTTACATATTTAAAATTCATTTACTAGACTGTTTCTGCATGCGTTTAATCCCTAAAACCTAAATGTTTTATTTAGACATTTTATTGTTATTTTTTATCAATGGCAATACAGCCACTGTATTCGATGAGCGTCATGGTGGTATCTAATTTGATTAAGTTTGGACAATTGGATACCTTAAGTTAATTAGTATAGACGTGGGCCCACCAACTTTTGACCACTTTGGGAAGTTGTCTATAAAAGCTGTGCCTACAACTTGATAACAATAGTTCTGCTGTTACATCAAGAAATATCTTCCCCTGACCTATCGGAGTAACAGACTTACAGGAATTCATTTATATAAAGTTATTAATTTTTAATTTGTTTATTTATTTTCATTATTCAGTTTACTCGTTGTATCTTAATAGATACTTTTTTAGGCCACTCTTTATTTCTCCTTTAATCTGTATCATTGATAATTATTAAAATCTTAACTCACCTCCGTCTTCTTCCTTGAATTTTGTTTTGCAATTTATTTCAATCTTTACTATCTTTAAATCGTGTACCATTGTATTTCTCATACATTTAATGTAACCTCTGTATTAGTGTTAAACTTGAAACAAGTTATTGTAAGAACAGGTGATTGCAACTACTGCACTTGCAACCTCTTTGGATTGTTAACAGACTGTTAATCTTAACTATTATCTATCTATGCACAGTGTAGAATGTTATTTAGTTTTCTTCTACTACCTACAGTTTATCTACAGATTAATAACATCTCATCATCTTTATCATATCATATATCTTTATCTACATCTGTCTACCGTCTTCATCAAATGCCCAGTATGGTCACATCTGCACATCAAGTATTTCACCTCTGCTACATTCACATTATATTATTCCTTTAGTTCTATATTCATAATAATTGTCATTAAATTTTATTAATTTATTTTACTTAGTAACTCGTTATTTATTTTGATTTATCCAAACGTTTGTCATTTATTAATGTTTATCTTTCAAGACCTCTTTAGATCAGGTTTCATTTTGTAGAGTTTTGTATCAAATTTAATAATTAATGTGTGTTTTTGTTTCTTTTGTTCATTTCGTTATCATATTTTCAATTAATGTTTATTTCCATCGAAAACTTAATTTTTTTGCTAATATTATAAGTGATTGGAGGGACGTAGCTCAGTGGTAAGGCACTGTGTTACTAAGTCGAAGGATCCTGATCTAAATCCGGCTGTGGCGGATAATTATTTATTCTGTTACTGTAACTGTGAGTCAACCCAGTAGGTTCAGGAGACCTTCAGGATCCACCCAGCCTCATACAGTGGGTATTAGCCTTGCGTTGCAGCGGTACAGATTTATTTTTTATTTATAAGTAATTAATCTTAATAACAAGCTATAAAGCTTTTTAATTATATATTAGCTTTTCAATTCAGATTTTAGTAAAATAAATTAACATAACTTTTGCTATTTTCAACTCTAGTCCTGTCTAAAACTAATAAAGCAACAACAAAATAGAAGGTATGTTTACCCAAAAACTTTCAACGCTGGTTAAACAAGATATTGTAAATTTAGTTTAGACTGAAATTGTTAGATAGACGTTTAGACTAGCTCGGTCGCTGTTTCGGCTTTAGCTCTGACTGTTAGTAAACCTAAATTAATAACAGAAGGAAATGGTTCGAGTTGCGGAAAAGAAAAACAAAAAATAGTTTAAACTATTAATCGCCAAAGTTTTGACCCACACTGCAGGTCTTCGTTTGGGATAAAATAATAATAATGATTAGGTAATGATAGTAGAATACAAAAATTGTAAAGGATAAAAATTATTAATAAATTCTATAGTGACAGTTTCGTTTTAACTGTGCTAAATTGACTTGAGCATAATAGCATGCAAATTTTAATAAATCAATGTGAGGCTGAGATACAGAAGTTGTGATTATCCTTTATGATGGTCGGGTAGGCCGAAACGTTGGACATGTAATATATTTTAATATAGAAGGTTAAGACTAATTGGATAATTTTTATAGTTAATTATAAAACTACCAGTCTGGGACAAGATAATATAAATATATAAGAATAAAATCGATTCTTTCCATAAGAAATCATCATTATAATTTACATTTCTTAAACTTTTTTTTCTAGGATTTTTTCAATTTCAGGATTGTTTTTATTTTAAAATCGCTAAAATTAAAATGACTGGATCAGCTGGAACGTTGGACATGTGATTAGTTATAGATATAAATTTATGGTTTTTCTTTTCTGTACTTTGAAATCCTACCAGTCCATTTATAGGACTGTTCAAAAACATTGGTAGGATCTTCATTATGTCGTCTTATTAACAGGAAAATGTTTTATTTTCAAGAAAAATATTTCATTTATGTATTGTATTGATATCCAAACAATTTTTTTTTTCTATTTTGGAAGTATTAATTTTTTATTTTATTTGAACGGTTATATGGTATTTGTTTTTTTTTTCTTTTTCTCTTTTTATTTTTATTTTTTGGATATTTTTTACTCTCCTTGCAACAGAATGTTCTTTTAATAAATAAGAACAAATATTTTATTGGTGCGTCATGGTAATATTAGTTTATTTTCTTGTTTGAGACCCATGACTATTTTCCGAATTTGGAACTGATTGCTAATTTTATTTTTTCATTGGATAAACCTTTTTTGAATTAATTGGATTTTTCAAAACCATAGGTAGAATCTTGTTTTGTTTATCATCTGTGTAATACAAAAATGTTTTATTAATATTAGTTTATTTTCTTCTATATTATCTAACAATATTTTCTAATTTGGAACTGTTTTAATGGTTTTATGGCATTTGTCTTCAATCATTTATGAGAAAAAATGTGTTCGAAATAAATAAGGTTTTTCTTTTTTTTTTCTTTACATAATATTTGTTTTCTGTTTTATTGTATATCTTTTCTCAACTGTAAAAGAAAGCTTTTTAAATCATACAAATATTGTATTATTTTATTTTTACGTGTATTATTAATGAATATTTTCGGAATTTTGAATTAATTAATTTTTTTTTTTCAAAGGGTGAACGATTTTGTTCTACTGTTTGATAAAAAATATTCTTATAAAAAAGAAAAATGTATTAGTTCATTGTGGTTTTGGGGGTTATTTTTCTAAGCTATTCAACTATAGTAGTATATCTTTTTTTTTTTGTTGATTTAAAGAGTTATATAATATCTTTTTTGTTAGTATAAAAAAAACGCAAATAATAATTTTCAGTCTCCTGTATGATCTTTTTTTTGTTGATCGGTGGATCTGAGTTTTTTATCAAAGGTGAAAAGTTATTAAAAGTTTTTTCTTAATTAAAAGTCTATAGCGAAAACATATTTAGTTTATTTAAAATTTCTCTATCTCCATACCATCTCCGATAATTTTTATTATTAATAAAACTACCAGTCTCAAGAAAGGTAATGAAATTATGTTCAACTATTCATAGCAAAAGTTTTGACCAACACTGCAGTTCTTCATCTGAAATAAAATAACAAAATACAAATTATGTAAATTGTATAAGAGTGACATTAACAAATATTATCATGATGAAGGTATAAAAAGACAACCATATAAGCAAACTAACAGATAAAATTAATCAGAAATCTGGTACGGTGAACGTATCATACAACTATCACTTACCAGCCTACTTTAAGTTGAAACATAATCTCGCTAGCCATATAACAGAAATATATAACAACGTTATATAACAAGTAAACAGTATCACAATTATTTCCAGAAACGTGTTTTCAACCTAAAAAAAGGTAAATTTTCTCTTATCTCCTTACGTTAATTATTAAGCCTTTCATAGTTTACATTTATATATATATTTTTTTTTTCTCCTGGAAATGATCATTGTTTTATAATTTCAAATAAACAAATTTAAAGATATTATATAGCATGCCATTTTGAAAAGTCGACATTCAAACCGGGTCATACTATTTTCATGAGAATAAGACCTGTCTGATATTTTTTTAAAAACTGATTGATAGATTTATTTATTGATAGATATTACAATCTGCCACACAGTTGTTGGAAATAGGTAATAGTGATGAATGATCTCATACATACTAAAATAAATAAATAAAATAAATTTAAAAAACAAAATCTCTTAAAATATATACACACAAAAGAATAGACAAGATGAACATAATCAAACTATCTGTATGAAAAATAAATAAATAAAATAACATAATGATAAAATAATATATACAATATTTACGCAATGGACCTGAGAATCCCTGAGCCCACTCTGTCCCCCACGTGTGAGGGATAAAGCAGAGCTCAAAAGATCCCAACGCATCCCTCTCACCGCATCACTGGTAATGAGCCGGAGGCTGAGCAAGTGCCCTGAAGCCGCAAACACTCAACTCGAGTGGAGATTCTGACCATTGCCAGAACTGTCTGATATTAAAAAAAAAAAATAATTAGAATATTGAGTTTAATCGAAATTTCAACAAAATCGCAAAAATGAGAAAAATTGTTTCCATCATGTGACACTTCAAGTCAGTTGATTACATGGAGAAAGTTGCTATCATGCCCTATAGTATAAGAGCTCAAGAGGAAAAAGAATCAGTTATTTTTGATTACTTTAATTAAAACTATGTATAATTACTAATCAAAATTGATGAGTCTGCCATGTGAGATGGGAATACAAAATGTTAATTCAGAGCTCTATATCTCTAAAACTACCAACAACACTTGAAAACCTAAGAGAATATTATTTAAAGTAGAGTACATTTGCTAAAATATGAGCCCTAAATAGAGCAATTTACGTTCAATAGTTCCTAAGATATAGCTTTTTAAAAAACAACGTTTCATGAAAATGTACTGAAAGATCAGTAGTTAGTTGAATTTAGTTTGAGAAATCTACAATTCAAAAATTATGCTACGTACAGACATCTGTACCCAAATTAAATCTGGTATAATGGACTATTTAGTAGTTCATGAGTAGTAGTTTTCATGATATTTGCTAAAAAAAAATGATTTATAATTGATTCCTAAATATAAGTAAGTGTAACTTATTCAAATTTCACTTATGTATGTTATTTTGGCATCGACCGATTTTATCATGAGATCGAATCATATTGGATGTAATTTGCTTCATAAATAAAAAAATAAATAAATTTAAGGAGCTTCAAATTGAG
>NW_027111009.1:176870-199614 GCF_000696795.3 Halyomorpha halys | reverse complement strand
AAGTAAAGTAAATTTGCTAAAATATGAGCCCTAATGAGTTAATGTTCAATAGTACCCGATAAATAGTTTTTTGAAAAGTAACATTTCATAAAAAAATGTACTGAAAAATCAGTAATTATTGAATTTATATTGATAAATCTATACCATTCAACGTACAGATGTCTATTAGCACTCAAATTAAAGCTAGTTGAATGTACTATATATATATACTATATATACGTTCATCTTCGTAGGAGTAGTAGTTTTTATGATATTTGCTAAAAGAAATTAATGTCTAGTTGTTCAAAAAAAAAATTATATGCAAAATATATATTCATATATGATCATAACAAATGCTACCCCTACAAAGATACGAGACTTACAGTACTTTATAGTGAGTTTAATTACCTTAATTTTGACTGCTGACAGCTATATGTAGGTCTTATGGTTCCTGAGATGTATTTTTTCAAATATTAAAAATTTTATTTGAACAACTAGAAATTTGCAAATTTGCATTTTGAAACTACTACTCCTACAAAGATAAACGTTATAAACTACTTTATAGTACATTTAACTAGCTTTAACTTGAGTGCTAATAGATATCTGTACGTTGAATGGTATAGATTTCTCAATATAAATTCAATAACTACTGATTTTCAGTACATTTTTTATGAAATGTTACTTTTCAAAAAACTATTTCTCGGGTACTATTGAACATTAACTCATTAGGGGTCATATTTTAGCAAATTTACTTTACTTCAAATTATGTTCTCGTCGGTTTACTAATGGAGTTGGGAGTTTTAAAGATACAGAGCTCCGGATGAAAAATTATTTATTTTTTAAAGTGTTGGATCAGCCGCCATTATTTATTCCCCTTGTCTATACTGTGCAGACTCATCAGTTTTGACTAGTAATTACACATATTTGTTATTTTAAATATATTATTTCAATTTCTTGAGACAAGGTAATTATTTATTAAATAAATCAAAAATTTGTATCCATTCTTGTCTCAACACTTGTATTTTTCACCAGTCCAACGTTTCGGCCAATCTAGCCATCCTCAAGGACATCTTCAATATAATTTCTTCCTCACATTAATTTAAAGTTTCTTCTGCAGGCTATTCTGCCCAGGTCATTTTCATTATTATAAGTTAAAAGCCTATTTTTTAATAGGGATAATCTTATATAAGAAAAATTAAATATTAATGATTTTAAATAAAAAAAAATAAAAAATAGGCTTTTAACTTATAATAAAGAAAATGACCTGGACAGAATAGCCTGCAAAATAAAACTTTCAATTAATGTGAGGAAGAAATTATATTGAAGATGTCCTTGAGGATGGCTAGATTGGCCGAAACGTTGGACTGGTGAAAAATAAAAGTGTTGAGACAAAAATGGATAAAAATTTTTGATTTATTTAATACATATTTGTTATTATAATAATAAAAAATTGGGGTGACATAAATGCCTTTTTTTCTTCCAGGCTCTTGTATGTACTATTAATTTAAGGAATATCCAGCAGTATTTTCTCTTATATATCCGAATATATAAACATTTACATAAACACCGCTGCCGCTTGCTGATAGGAGTGTTTCAGTAGAGGAACCCAATGCACAAAATCCAACTCAGAACCTATATCTGAAAATAATTTTAGAAATCATTTTCTATCACATTTAACACGGAAATGTATTTAAACTATTACTAGTCAGCTAATTAATACTATTAAACAATAACTAAAAGATAAAAAATGTGTGAAATTTGTGTATAGTTTGAGAGCAAAGTAAGATGAGATATAACTAATGATTGAGGTTGGACTTCACAATATAGGCGCTACTATGGGGCTCTCTGAAGCAATGTTGTTCATCGCTCGCATCTTTGCCTCTAACGAAACCATATCCCAAAACGACCATTGGCATCATACTTTTCTTCTCCTCCCCTCGAAAGTTCTATATTCTATATTATATATTAATCTTCATGTCACAAGGTGATGTAAGAATGCCATCAAAAATTCAATACAAACATTTTATGGTGAGGTGTATATAGTTGGCCGTAGATTACTGATTGGAGAAGATGGTTGAGGGGTGCGGTCAGCAAAGAACAACATAAATGAACAAAAAAATATTCATTTATGCCGACGTTTTGAACTCAAGAGTTTTAGACGTTTTCCCTAGAAAGGTCGGCATAAATAATTTTTTTTTTTTTATTTATGTTGTTCTTTACTGACAGCACCCCCTGACCACCTCCTCCAATTAGAAACATTTTCAGAAACATGTCTGTCATGATGGTCGAGTTTGCGATCAAAAAGGAACAAAAAATAGTAATCGACTATTTACTTTCCAACGTTTCACCCCACGTTGCAAGGCTTCATTAGGGCTAAAAAAGAAAAAAAAACTAAAAATATGTTGACAATTTTTAAAATTAAGATGAAAAGAAATTAAACTAAGATGTCATTAAAAATTATGTAAATGTAAGTGAAAAATGAACTTTTTTTTTATTTTATTTATTTATTCATTTTTGACCTTTATATATTCTCATATTATTTCTTTAGCGTTCCGTCTTTTAGTGTGTACAATTTTTTTTTTTCATATCTCTTATATTTTTTTCTATTATTAGGTGTTAATACGCGCCTGTTAATTTAAAATACCTAATAACTTACAAAATGACAAATTTGACCTCTCACCATGGTTAGACTAGGTTAATCATCTGTAAATAACTAGGTAAACATTGCCTTTGCTGTGGATTGCCTTAAAAACAATTTAATACTCTATTATTTATTTTTTATATATACTTTATTTTTAACTTATATTTACATATTGAATCCCACCTTAGTTCACATTATCGTAATCTTATTATCTTACATTGTAAATATCTTTTTAGTTGTTCTGTATCTTTTTAGCTCTGCAAAGTGGGGAGAAACATCGGAAAATAAATATTTTTTCAGCGAACCCCCGACGACATCCTTCATATTCAGCACGATAAATAATTTTATATGTAACAGAAATATATTATAAATGGGCTTTATTTGATTTTAATTAATATCTATATACTTTTAGCACAAGGTAGTTTTAGAACAGTATGCAATTTAAATAATAAACTGCACCATTATTGTTATTTCATACTTTATTTAAATACATAACTAGGAAGACATGAGAAGTAGTATAAGTTAAAAAATGGCAGAAATGGGATAAGTGATTTAAATGAAATAGAATAATTTAAATTCAGACTTTTTTTTACTAGTTTTGCCAAACTATTTAATATTTAATTGATTAACGAATGATTTAAAGATGTTCTACAGCTTATAACAACACTAGTCTAACTTTTCACTACTTCGTGACATATACTTCAATGCCCGCCTTGCCTAGATATTTCCTTACAAGATGTTACTGATATTTCATATATTCGTAATCAGGTAATTTGGCTCATTACTGGCAAACGTTTTTTCAAACATAAAATACACAAATAATCTACTATATTTTAGCTCATAAAATTCCAAAAGTCAATATATACGCTTATAGAAAATTATTATTAAAAACTTCGAGATTATCTCGTTTTGATAACTTAAAATTTATATTTAAGATATTGATTTGTAATGACTATTTCAAAGAGAAAAATTAAAATTTTGAAATAAACTATGTAAGTTTTAGATTTATAATATTAATTTGTCAAAAAAATACCTTTGCTTCTGAGAAGTCGGTCAATTAAAATTTTATATTATTTTAATACTACAACTTTACTTATGAGTTTTGTCATAGTGTTTATGTAGGATACGTTTCCATTTAAAATTAGGACAAAATATGATTGTATAGACGTGTAGCGAGAGAAACAAGAAGTTCGACTACAATCCACCAAAGCGCAGCATCTCGAGCCTCAGCGAAGCTCTTAAAATTATATATCATTGTATTTTATAAAAACATATTATTTTTGTGTATATTATTAAGTTTTGTACATACTACTCAGCAATGTCAATAAAATAATAAATAAACGATGCCAAAATAATGAACGAAACTACCTCAAGCAGTAAGATAAGACCGCTTCTCAGTCACATCCGTCGGAATAGTACCCGGCAGGACGAAGGCACCTGTCTGCATGCTTCTGGCGGCTAGCTATCCTCCAGGTCTGCAAACCTCCCTCGTGTTTAACGGAATAATATCCGGTAGGACGAGGTTACAATCCTTTGGGATTTAGCGGTTGTCATCTTCCTTGTTAACTACCTTATCTTTATTAACTGAACACGCATTGCCGAGGTCTTGTGGACAAGCAGAATAATCAAGAAAATAACCCATCTCGACAGATGAAATTAACAAGGAAATAAATGAAAAAGGATACAAAAAAAAAGTTAAAATTGTACGTGATGCACTCCTAAATATGAGGAAAGGATCCGATTTGTAACTTGGATTGAATTATATTAAATATAAACAGTAACAATATGTTCATCCAAAGATATGTATTTTAAATAAACTCTGATTTCTTAAATATATAATAAAAACATAACGAACCCGAAGGTTCTAAGCCGATACTACCAACCGTTGATTATAAATGAGTTTTTATGCATTCCTTCCAACTACGTTTCGGTCGACCCCTGGACGTTTACCCATTGCTTCGGTTATTATCAACATTTTAGGAATCCGCTCGTAACTAATCCCTACAACCTTACCCACTCATATTTTACGCTTTAATGCTGTAACCCGAATTATTTTTACCGGGTGCAAGTTCCCTTGATTCAGTGTTTTGTAGTCTTCTTAATTCTACCGCTAATTCATTCTTTTTCGGTCCGAATAACTTATATGTATGAATAAATAGTTTTATATAATAACAAATGAATGATATGTATGCATAAATAATTTTATATAATAACAAATGAATGCTTTGCAACAGCTTAAGAAGTAAAATCCCTATTTGTCGAACTTTAATTATTCTTAGGAAAGAATAATTAAGTTAAAACTTTGTTCCAACAACCAGATTTATGTACTGAAGTTCAGATATTCTAGAATTAGAAATCAGAAATTATCAAGTGAAGTTAAACTTTGCCTGGTGGAAGAGAATGAATAGTAATTATTCCTCAAAGTAGGGTTTAGAAGGAGAAAGGAATATAATTCCAGAAGTCCAATTTAATATACTGATGGATGAGTAAACGTAAATAAAGGAGATGATGGAGTTTATATACCAAAGCACCAGAAGAACGTATCTAAGGGATTCAAGGCACAAAATAAAATATCCACTCAAGAGAATTTAAATAAGACCACAAGAGAAAAAATAATTTATACATTATGAGATTGGCCAAACGCTCTGAATTCTTAAACAATTATTTCGCGGTTAGGCTGAGACAGCCAAGATATCCTCGAAAGACTGTCAAAAGGCATTAAACATATCCCAAAGTGGTCGCCGGAAGGCGAAGGGATCAAAGGCTATGAGATTGGATTCGCTGTAGCGGGGAAGGTTATGAACCCTTATGAAATTGTACTGGTCGACCCAGTACCGTAGTAAAAGCAACTGAAACAGCAATTATATTTATTTACATATATATTTACAAAATATATTGAATCTTGTAAAATTAAAAAAAGTTAACCTGCTTGTAATATTGATGAGAAATTATCGGATTAGAAATAGCAGTTCCTCTCAGGGTCAGAATCCGCTAAAGTGTCATATCATTCTATAATATGAAATGTCTTCTGGAATCTAGCTATCACTTTGTGTTTACATGTTGACTGTCCGCTAAGAGATAACTCATACTTTGAGGTAAGTTAATAACTTCATATTCACATGAAGTTACATTTCACAAAATATATACGGCATTTATCACAATACATATGAATTTCACCGCAGATGTACATATATTACATTTAAAAACCCTGCGTTAACTTCTGGGAATAATAAGTTACAAAATACGACCGCAGAGATAATGTAATATGTGGTAGAAGATACAGGCTCTATGATGTACTATGTACACCTACTATTTACAGACTACTGTGTACAACTTGTCTGATGAGTGTTCATCAACAACTCTGTCAGACTACTGTATAGAATACCTCTTTTCTCTAACATGAAGTTATATTTATTGCCATATGAAGGCGGGGATTAGTTAGAACTAGAGAAGAGGGTATCAAGAGGGGTGGAGTCGATAGTGGAGGGGGGAGAGTTAATGGATGCAGGTTTCCTTAAATTTAGAATGGATAGATCCAAGACCATGACAGCTGCCTATGTGGCAAATCGTAGGGTATATGACACAAACACTACTTAGTTTTATTGACGAGTAAACAGCACCTTCGAAATCACTAGTGTTGACCTAGAAAGGGTTGTTATATAAAAGAGAACTCGTGAGAATTTAGTCATATCTATGAAGATATAAACCATGTATTCTCTTGTCAGGGTTATATTCCAATTGTTATCCGTAGGTGATTTCCAAATACAAATTACTTATTGAAACATCTGTATTATTAAACAAAGGTATTCCATAAAGCTACATGTATAATATGATAAATTTTCTTTTTCGGTTGGCTCTACAGATCGTATAGATCTTTGGCCGCCCAACCCAGCCTTCTTCACGCCTGCCTGACTTGGGATACCGCTTTCTAGTTTGCTGCATGCAGCTCTTTACATCTTTGTTGATTATATCTATTCACCTGGATGTCGGACTTCCACGTGGCCTCTTACCAACCATTTATTGTTTTGCAGAGGCTTCCTTATGGTTTGCTTCGAACCACCTGTCCCATCCATCTTAAATATCTTGCCTTCATATTATGTGGTATTGTCTCTGCAAGAAGTTCACTGATAGTTCTTCGTAACTGTAATTGTACGGAGGCCTTTCCTTTAAAGGCCTTCGATTATGCTTTCTAGGGTACCCGTTAGAGTCCAGGTCTCGCAACCCTATGTCAGAGCTGATTTTATACCATCATTGTACACTTTTAGCTTCAGATTTTTAGAGATACAATATGATAACTAAAGAATGCAAATTACGATTTGCCTCGTAGTGGGAGGTCAGCGATTTAAGAAAAAAGATTTACCTCAAGATATTTTATTTATAAGTAAGAAGCCTCTATTTTTACAGACATCAGCATTTGCATCAGGCCATATTTGTAACTTAATACATTAATCGGTCAACTTCTGAAGAAGTGTATTGCACTAGTCACCCAATGATTTTTGGATCCTTAAGCGACCTGAAGCGTTTTCAAAAATGATGGCAAGAAACAAATCATTTACTTATATAAGTATCTTGTGTAGGAATACGTTTGAGATAAAATATACAACTTTCAAGGGCTATTAACCAACTACTAAACTAACAAAACTACACTAAAAACTTATAAAACTAAATAGGGTCTTTCTACTGAATGATATCTCTTTGTAATAATATTATTTAAAAATTAAATTAAAATATGTACCATGAAGGGTCAAGGGATCAGTACTTTGTAAGGAAGTACTGTTACTAGACCAACGGTTGTGCAGGGAGGTGATTTGGTCAGAATCACGCTTTACCCAATTTAAGAAGCTGAGTAGATCCCAGGAGGGCTTCAAAGCCGACAGGAGTTAACTCACGTCTATAGTGTTACAAAATAATTTTCTGCCAATCCGGATTCGAATTGGAGCTAGTAGCCACGCGCCTTACCCCGGGGTTACCCGCGCTCCTAATAATATTATTTTATATTTTTTAGGAGAACGGTGTAAGTAGAAGTTTGGTGACGCATTATAAAGTAGCTTTATACTCTACATGGCATTCTGAAATTCTGACCCATGCTAGTTTTACTGCTCTCCCAAAAGAGTAATGATCGTTATTTATGAAAGACGAATGCTCTAAAGTAAGAACTATATCGATTTCTACATGTCCTACGGCTAGTGAAACAGTTAACTTATTTTTACCGTTTTCTACTACTTTTTCCCCTCTTTCTAGCTTTATTACCAATGTTTGTTTTTACATTAAGTCGAGATTATTGGAGCTGGGAGTTAAGCTTAAAAAAAATAAGTAGCCATTAGAATAAAAACATTTGCCTGCTTTTATTAAGCCCTGATAAAAACACAATAATGTTTAATTTATAAGCTTCAAAGATTCGGGGAAACTATTGGACGTATTTAAGAACGATCCTAAGGAAAACATTAAGGTTTTCTTTAAGTGCTTGCCAGAACAAAATTATCGTTTTATAAATGTTCATTCGCGCTGAAAGCAATATTTAAGTTATAGTACTTAAGGAATTAAAAATAAAAAAAAAATATATTATTAGGCAAAAATAATATTATGGGTGTGCGTTTAAAGAAAATCATTTAAGGTGTTCCTTAGGAATGTTTCAAAACATATTTATTATGTCCTAATGTTCCTCATTATCTAATATGTCCTAGTATTGTTGAATGTGTAACAATATATTAAAAACTTATTAAAAATTTTTAATAATGAAAAAAATTATATAATATACAGTGTAAAAAATCAACTTATTTATTTTTATATATTTTTCTCTTCAACAAACACGTACAGAGACTGCGTGTGAGCCTCTATAGGTGTATAAGGGACACGGAAGCCAGTGAAGTCTAAAACCAAAGGGTTCAATGGCTTCGCCTTCTCTATATTTAGAAATAACTTATATTTTAGATAACAAAAGTTTTCAGCCATGTATAATGAGTATTTTAAGAAACATATAATACATCCCCTGTCAGTTCTGGAAATATTATATCTGACAACTCAAGAATTTACATAGACTAATTAAAAATTATCCTATGTGGTTCATTTAGTTCATAATTTTTATTTAATTGACAATTTAAAGTAATTAGATTTTAATTTAAAGATTAAATATTAAATAATTACTCATCATGTAAATAAATTGTTAGCTAATTAATAATTAAGGCTTAGATAATTAATTGTTTTATTTATAGTTTTTACAAATATAAAAAAATAACAGTAAGAATATTACATTGAAATTCAATTGGATATTTTAATAAATATTTTCATCCTGTTAACAATTATGCCATTAGGAAAAAATATTTCTTTTCCATTACCTACTAGATATTTCCGTAGTCCTCAAAATGTTTATTTATTTTTTTTTTTTTCAATTTTTCGATTTTATCTATGTATCAAGAAGAGGCACAGCATTTCATTAACATTTCTGCATGAAATGTTAATAAAAAAAAAACCTGTTAATCATTACACTATGGTTTACTATAAACATGTTAAAATTAAAATAAGTTATTGGTGATATATGTTCATATTTTCGTAAATGATCGAGATATTATTGTCCGAAAACATCTTATAATTAGCATTAATATTACATGTAATTGATATAAACATTAATATTTTTCAATCAGTCTCTATTTCTGAACGTACCGGCAAATAGTTATGCGACCCGTTGGTGCCAAATATTCATAGGGATTTTTTTTCGGTATTTGGATTCTACATATTTTGAAATTTAAGCCTCAAATTAAAGTAAGAATTATTTTCTTTTTTATTTTAACTTCCTTGATTACAAAGGTTCATTGATGGTTGATTATGAAGGTTCACTGAAAGTGATACACCAAAAATCGGATATTATTCTTTCATTGATGAATTTGTTTTTGAAGTATAAACTTAATGCATAAAGTCATACTTTATTGTTTTATAGAAATTGTGTTTTGATAATAATCCATTATGGTGATTTATTGATGAGCCTGGAGTTATACAACATTTAGTTTTTTTTCTTTTTTTTTAACCCTTACATACAATCCTGTCTGGCATAGCAGGTACATCTAATCATAAAACTACTAACCTATTTCATTGTAGGTGGTTCCAGTCACCAAGAAATAAAACTCGACCCTCCCTCCCCTATGTCGGACACGAGGCCGCTGCAGTAACGTAGTTGCTAAGATAGACGCCTTAACTCCCTCGAATACAGACGGCCCTCATTTTCTACGATTAAAATATAGCGCAATAATTATGGGATAGTGGTTGTGTACCCAATGCAAACATTACTAATGATAGCATCCCAACCTATGAACAGTAATGACGACTCGAAATTTAAAAAATTGGATTCAAGTATAGCTTCAATACCTGAGCTTATTTCAGTTTTTCTGGGTGATAAGATGTTGTAAGGGACTACAAAATCATTACAAATGTTATCAAGAAATAATACTTTTCCTGCGAGTTCTGCTTAAGGATTGTGTTATTTAGAATACGTTAATGCTTGTATTAAAATTCCATCTTACTAAATACTTTTTTTAAAAATAAAATTTATTGTTATAAAAATTTCTAAATTTTTATTTCCGTTAGTTTCATAAATGTATCTGATTCCTTAAGTTAGTGCTACCGAAGATCAATTAATACGGGAATAGATTTAAGAAGATTTAAGTAGAGGATAAATTAGAATGATTTATTTGTCTTTCATTTTAATCCAGACAAACGAAAGTATAACAGATTTTTTTAAATTTTGATCCAAAACTATTTATTTATAATTAGAGACATCTTGGTTCTAGTCGTTAAGTAGGATTACTTTTCTTTAATTGGCCAGTTTCAATCTTCAATATTGAATATTTGTCAAGAGGTCAAAGTCGCTTGATTTTATTCTACTTTATTAAAACTTAATATTTATCATATGCTGAAACTTTGCAGGAATGCATTACAGTTTGATGATTAATCATTCATTCTTTGATTAAAACTGAAAATTTCATTCACAGCGACGATCGATTCGGTACCTGGGATAAATTATTCAGGAGCATTTCGGAGTGCGGTTTTATTCTTTAAACTTGTAACGAAAAAAAGTTAGGTTACATAAATTTCTTTCTTTTTAAACTGTTTTTAACTTAAATAATTCTAATTTACTATTTCATTTTTGACAGTACTTTTTCAATTTTTTAATATAAACCATAAAATTATTTTATTATTTCTCACTCCTTTGGTACTTGAGAAAGTAAAACATTTAACTGTGCTCATTAAATAAAAAAGTAATCATTCATTTGATGGATATCACGGCTCCTGCCTGTTGATTGGTGCAGGATAGGTATCGAGCCTGAGGATAAGCTGGCTAAATTAGATAGGATATTTTCAAAATTTGGGAGGTAATCCTGTTTCCAGTAGTCGTAGCCGTTCTTAGTAGCAGAGTGTTCATAGTACAGGTAAAATAGGACAAACAGGCGGAATAATTGGCCCATGAAAGAAACTTTAGAAACACTTTTTGTTTAGTACGAGGTTAAAAAATCCAAAGAATTAATAAAAATTCCTTCGGTGAAAAGGCGAGAAGGAGAGTGGATATACAAAAAAATAGGACAAGAGAAAAAAAAAACAGTTATTTCACCCCAAGTTTTAACTATTTTAATGAAAACTATGTATAATTACTAGTCCAAATTGACGAGTCTGCCAACTATAGGTAGGGGGAATAAAAAATGGCGGCCGTTTTAAAACATTAAAAAAAAATAGTAAAAAACAAAAAAAATAAAGCATTGATTGGTTTTATTTATTTTGGGTTAAGAACTAGAAATTACATTTGACACGAGGTTCTTAATAATGTCCGTTATTCAACACGCCATCTCTAATTTTTATAAATTTAAGTATTATAAAATAAATTTTGAATTATTCATCTTAAATAAAATTGAATTTTTATTGAAATATCCAAAACTATTTTTCTCAAAATTATTTCGCAATACAGATATAACTCGATATAATAATAAACATTGGTCATAAATCATAGGATTAGATTCTTTAAGTATAAACCATATCTATTTTACAAATGTCAAGTGCATATAGATCAAACTGGACAGTTATGAAGGATTTTTTTTTTCATGGATATGTGAATTTTAGGATTACAAGCAATTTTTCTTTTCTATTAGATTCAGCATAAAAAATACTCAAGAAACATGCCTCATTTGTATAAAAATTAATAGTTCATTAAAACACACACATTTTAGCACAAGAGCCCAAGACAAGAAAAAAACCAGTTATTTTTTATTACTTTATGAAAACTATGTATAATTACAAGCTGAAATTAATGAGACTGCAAAGTATAGGTAGGGGCATTAAGAAATGACGGCTGTTTCAAAACATTAAAAAAAATTAATTTTTCATTCGGAGCTCTATATCTTTAAAACTACCCACAACACTAAAAACCCTAAGAGAACATGGAGCAACATAAAGCAGAGGAAATTTGCAGAAATATGAGCCCTAAGAGAGGTATTTACGTTTAATAGTTCTGGAAATATAGCTTTTTATAAAGCAACATTTCATAAATAAATGTACTGAAAGATCAGTTGTTAGAGAATTTATTTTGGGAAATCTGCATCTCAATAATCATTCGACGTATAGATGCCTAGGAACGCTCAAATTAAAACTAGTATAATGGACTATAAATTAGTTTATTACGTTTATCTTTGTAGGATTAGTAGTTTTCGTAGTATTTGCTAAAATAAATTGATTTAAAGTTGTCCGGACAAATTTTCATGTGCAAAATTTATATTCATATGCGAATATCATACAAAATACTGTCCCTACAAAGATACATATAATAAACTAATTCATAGTAAGTTAAATTAACTTCATATTGAGTACAGACAGACATATGTATACGTCTTATGGCTCCAGAGATATATTTATTCAAAAATCAAACATTTTATCCGAACAACTAGAAATTAACATTTTGTGAACTTATTTTTTCAAATATCTTAAAAAAATACTACTCCTATAAATATAAACGTTATAAGCTATCTTATATTTATGATGAGGTGTAGATAGTTGACCGTAGATTAATGATAGGAGAAGTTTGTCGGGAGGTATCAAGAGCCTACCTTCTACGCCACAACCCCTGATGAAGACCTGAAACTCAGGTCGAAACGTCGGCATAAAATAAATAAATATGGTTTTGTTTATTTATGTTGTTCTTTCCTGACCGCACCCCCCCCCCGACAAAATCAATATCTTAAATTTAATTAAACTAGCTTTAATTTGAGTGCTGGCAGAAATCTGTACTAGACATAGTTCCTGAGATATATTTTTGCATAAATCAAGATATAAAATTCGAACAATACTAACAATAATAAATCAATTATATTAGCAAATATCATGAAAACTACTCTTAAAAAGTAATAAAAAACTCCTACGAAGATAAACTATCGTATAGTCTATTATACTAGCTGTGATTTGAGTGTTAATGGACGTTTGTACGTCGAATGGTTTTTGAGATATAGATATTTCAAAATAGATTCATTTAATACTAATCTTTCAATACATTTTTACAAAATATTACTTTTTAACAAGATGTATCTCGAATAGTATTGAACGTAAACATCAGGTCAAATATTTTTAGCAAAGTTACTCTAATTTAAAAAATGTCATCTTACGTTTTCTAGTGTTGTTGGTAGTTTTAAAGATATAGAGCTCCGAATGAAAATTTTTTTTATCGTTTTGAAACGGCCGCCATTTTTTATTCCCCCAACCTATACTTGCCAGACTCGTCAATTTTGACTAGTAATAATGCCTAGTTTTCATTAAAGTAATCAGAAATTGGGGTGAAATAACTGGTTTTTTTTTCTTTCCGACTCATGTCCTATGTTTTTGTATATCCACTCTCCTCTCGCCTTTTCACCGTAGGAATTTTTATTAATTCTTTTGATTCATTAACCTTGTAATGAACTAAAAGTGTTTCCAAAGTTTCTTTCATGGGCCAATTATTCCGCCTGTTTGTCCTATTTTACCTGTATTATGAACACTCGGCTACTAAGGCTTGGAAATAGGATTACCTATCAAATTTTGAAAATATCTTATCTAATTTAGCCAGCTTATCCTCAGGCTCGATACCTATCCTGCACCAATCAACACGATAATCCTCCTCTAAGGCAGGAGCCGTGATATCTATTTTAAAATATACTTATTGGAATCATATAGTGCTCAGATTTTTAGCCCGTGTTCATCGCGCTTTAAGTGAGTCCTTTCTCGTGCACTGAACAGCCTCCCATCTTGAAATTGTAAATGAAACTAGACAAGCAGTTTTAAACCAAGTAGGGGTTCAATCGACTTAAAAATATGTGTGCCCTACGGGTATGAGAAAAAGGTCCTTCAAATTGTTTTAACTTTAAATTATAAACGCAAGTTGAAATCCTTAATTTATTCAATATTAAGATAAAAAAAAGTTAAACATCTTCAAGAGGTACTTTTATAGATTTTTGGTTAAAAAAAAAGTATATCAACTTCTAACGTCTATCATTGATAAACTGCTCAATCTTTCTAGAAGCAATTCTGATTCACTCTTGATTACATTAAATTTAAATTCAGCACATAAAACCCAGCTCATAGAACTTATGTCTGTAAATAATTTTTAAAACTAGGGCCCTCACTCATCCTCCACTGGCTTAAGTTTAAAAACTAGCGTCTTCACTTGTCTTCCACTGGCCTTTAAAACTAGTAACGTAATTGAGAGAAAAGTACTGGCATCTTCTGGAGTCCTAATCTTTCCTCCATAGGTGGGGGGAAGAGCTCAATTCGGAGTGTACCTATTGATACGCCCCTTCCCCCCCCCCACCAGGCCGACTGTAAATATTGTAAATAGGAATGATTGTCTTTAAGATGTTATTTTACTTTAACATAAAGGAGATAGTTGGGGTGTCCTTTCTGACCGCACCTCCGACCATCTCCGTAGTATTAATTTACGGTCAATCATTTATAAACATACAAAAAATTTATATGTATATATTATTTTATTTTTTATATTTATTTACTTATTTTATTTGATTTTTTGTATGAAAGTGTACAATTATCACTATTACTCATTGCCCAAATGTGTGACAGATTGTAATATTATCAATAAATAAAAGTTTACATTGGGAATTAGATATAAATAAATCAGTGTTCCATTAAATAATATTTTATAATATTGTATATTTTATCAGTGGTAGGTCTTATCCTCATTGGAACAGTCTGACTGGGCTTAAATGCCGAATTTTCGAAATAGTATCCGATATATCTATATCTATTAGTAGTAGTGAAAAATAGATAAATATGAACTATAGAAGAATTTAATTGTTAACAAAAGGAGATCAGAGGAAACTTGTTTCAGGCTGAATACACATTTCCGGAAATCAGAATAGTAATATAGACGTAATATATATAGTTGGCAAACCAATGATTTTAGAAAAAAGTAATATTTAACATATTAGGTTGTAAAATTTAGTGGATAGTGACAAAAAAACGCATAAATAAAAATATGTTCTGACTCAAGTTTGACAAGATTAACCGGTAGGCGCTTGCGCAGATCACCGTTTAACCAGTCTGATAACTTATATTTTTTCAACATAATTATTTAATAATTATACGTTCATTTCAACTTAACCTATATTTGAGCATTCAATTGAATATATGAATAATGCTATTAAATTATTTTTAGTATTTTCAATATTATGTTATTTTATTTTTTTATTTTTCATATAGATAGTTTGATTATGTTCATCTTGTTTATTCTTTTGTTTGTATATATTTTCAGAGAGTTGCTTTTTTAAATTTTTTAGTTTTGATTTTAGTATGTATGAGATTATTCATCACTATTACCTATTGCCCACAACAGCATGGCAGATTGTAATATCTATCAATAAATAAATCTATCAATAAAAAAAAAAAAGTATTTTCAATATTGATTCAATACAAATTTAGCACTGATTAAATGGTTTAGAGCACAAAGTAAATTTAAGTTAATTGTTATATTTTTACAATTCTGCCATACTTTCAAAGTGAAGAACTTTGAATTAATTAATTAAAATTAATTCACATTTAACGAAAAATGTTAAAAAATTATTTTTCTGAAATCTGTTAAAATTGGAGTGACTGTTAGTTAAAAGGTTTATTTAGAAAATTAGCTCGGGAAAGTGAATAATATTAACAATTTTTGTGAAATCAAAGTATGGTGATAAGTGAAAATTCTAGAATACATATTTTTTGTTCAATTTATTTTTATCCAGTTGTGATTTCTTCTGAATCTGTAAAAAATAGGATAAAATTTCAATGTTGGCTAGTTTTGACTTTCATTCAAAACTTTTATAAATTGGAATAGAAGAACCTCCTAGTTATAAATACATCGATATTCCTATCGACAGTACATTATTATGAGATATTTCAACATGAGCTGACAAGAACAGCTCCTCCAGAAGCCATAAATCACAGATCGCTTTGGCAGACACAGCCTCCTAAATCAGGAGCTCCTTGAACTGGAGCCTGTGGTGGCAACAGCGAGATGTCTCCATGACATTCCTATAATCGATTGCTTGTCTCTGCTTCCATTCGGACCACCGCTAATTTCCTGCCTCAGGTGGATTCCACGCTCTTTCAGAAAGGACTGTCTCACCTGAGATAGATGAACTGAAGATAGATTGAAGGAGTTCGGCGTTGAGCGATCAATCGCATTGTGTATTAGAATTTTTTATGTTTTATCAACAAGGCCCGGATATTGATGCAATTGTTTATTTTATTTTCAACAATTATTTAAATATCTGATTGAATATTTTCACTAATAATGTTACTCTGGTGGAATCAGTTAAATTTTATTTTGCGTATTTGGATAATTCTAAAAAAATAGAAATTCCAGATTACAATGGTAGGCTCATTTTGGATAAAAAAAAACAATAAAGATTGAACGAAATTATGCTACAAAAAACAATCTACTTCCTTGAATATATTTTTCATTTTCACTTCCCAAACTAGCCATGATTCTCACTGTACATCAACATCCATCTTATTTTATTTAGCTTTATGTCAAATAATTCCAGTCAATGCAGGAAAAAAGCATGTTGTTGATGAAAGATTCAAATCATAAAGTCAAATTAAATATGGTGTAACTCGCATATAAGAAGACTAGGTAGGAAAAAATTGAATCCGAAAAGAAAAAAAAAATCCGTGGCGCATCACACAACGTTCATGCTACAAGAATCCCCAGTTTTTTTGCAAATTGGTGATCTTGAATTAAATTAATCTCTGTTTTTGTGATTTTCGGAAAAAACAAAAAAAAACAAAAAAAACGGGTGAAACATAAAGTAGCTTGCGGTTGGGTCCAACTCACTTAAGTTCATCATACGCCCTCTGAGTCCGTCATAAGCCCCCCTTTTTAAATTCACTTTTCCACGCTACTTACTCCCTCTACTATACTCCTCTAAGGCAGTGATTCCCAAACTTTTTTGGTGGCGGGACCTTTTTGTTAAAAGTAAGAAATTTTCGAAACCCTGTTGGCAGAAGTAAAAAAATGTCGGAATCCTCACATTTTCAGTTGATTCAAATAAAGAGACATCTCTTCAGAAAAAGCTAAAAAAGGTTCATCTATGATATCTATACCATATGATAATCAGACAGATCTGATTATAATCAAACCTACTTGGACATACGGGTTTTACCAAACTATCAGATTCCTCCCGTATCCAATCCTTACTACAGCTACTCGTATTAGGTGGGGGGAACAGGCCCGGCAAGTGGGCCTAGTGGTCCTTTTTGCCAACCTCTGACGGGTACCTGAGATGTCGCCGCGTACTAACCAAGGTACTAACTAAGGTGGGAGTGTCAAAGTTCATTCTTTGGGACCGCCGAAAAATGAATGATTAACTGCCTCAGGTGGGAATCGAGCCCACAACGTTCCGAACCGAGGGCTGGGCCCTAACCCGCACGGCCGTCACGTCCCTCCAATCCTTACTATCTAAAATTCTTTGTAAAACAGTTGATGCTCTTTATTACTGGAGCTCCACCAATCCATCAAAATCCTCCTGTATCCAATCTTTACTATTTAAAATCCTCCGTAAAATCCTTGATAATCCGTATTACATCACAAATAAAGTCGCCCATAATGATCTCAACATCCCATTCGTTGCAGATTTGACCCAAAACCGAATACCTCCTTTTATTCCAAGATCCTTACCTATCCAACCCAGCTCATAATATCTCATCCTTTGCAATCCCTGATATTCCTCCAAGGAGTCTGAAAAGAAGATGTTCATGGGATTTTCTAATTTTAAGCAATGATTAAAGTACCAGCATAGGGAGGGGTAGGAGGTTCCTTCTCAAAAATTATCATGTGTTCTGAAACATTTATCTCAGTTTTCTGTGGTAGTACAACTTAATCGACAGGCTGTTACTTATTCATCTCTTCTTTTTTTTTTTTTTTTTTTTTTTAACACAACTACATATTTATTACTTTGCACCTTCTGCTTTTTTTCGATAATGTATGACTATTGTCATACATTTCATGAGCAGATTTTATCTTACAAGCTCAACATTCAAAACCATGGTAAACGTACACGCTAGCATATTCTGTTATGATAATATAGTTGCTATTGTATAAATCATCCATTATTTATATTTATAGATTTATCATTTATCATTTTCAACGAATTGTAAATCCGTAACTCATTACAGCCTTTCATCATTTATTCCATGAACCAATGCTGTGTGGAAAATTTGATTAAATTTTCATCGGATTCCTGTCACAGGCAGGAATTATTCCAAATGGTACAAGTGCTCTTTATACGTCAATATTCATTGCTGGCAGGAAAAATATCGCGATAGGGCTGATTTGATTTCTAAAGCAGCTTTGTTTCCCCTACATATTAAAGCAGGCTTCGGTGAAAGTGCATCAAAGCAAATTAATCTAAACTCCTGTTTGCTAATTCAGATGATTAATTCAAGGATTTAGGAATGCTTATATTCAATTAGTAAAATTTTTAACTATTGGTACCTAGAGTTTTTTTTTCAATTTTAAACCCAGTTCTTAATGTCTGTTACATTTTTAGAGTCTAGAATAATAGCACTTGGAATTAATAACCATGCACTTAAATTAGTAATATTCTATTAATTACAAATTACAATTTTTAGCACGGTTTTTATTACTTGATGAGGTTGCGTTTCCAGATAATGCTTTAGTGGATATTCCTTTTTATTACACTGTTCTCTACTCTCTTAAGCTGAATTTTTCTGGATCAAAATAATAATTTTCCCTACGGCACATTTCTCTAGAGCCTCTCCTTTTTTCATATTTAAAAATTATTTCTACTAACATTTCTCTTGCTTTCATTTATCCTCTTATAGTGAAGTGGGCCAACGGTTCCTTTGCCAACGGTCTTCAGATATTGATATTATTACTCACTTCACTTGAGTGATCAAGATTCAGGAGGTTCCGTATCAATCAATTCTCTCAGACATGGTACACCCTAAGCGCTTCCAAACAAACTGTATTCAGCCAGTACAAATATATTAGAAACATCTTCATGACAACAGTACAGGTATCGAGTGTTAAATAACACATTTTTATATCCACTGTTGTTTCCGTTATCACCACACAGTTATTATTATAAACAATTTTAAGAATTATTATTAGAAACTATGGTTATATCTGTGATGTTCTAAATAACACATAGAGTCCACTGGCCACTCGTGAGACCTATTGGTATTGGTAGATATTGGGCGGCCTAGTCTGTCAAGAAGGCCTTTCTGCCGAATTCAATTTGCCGCTGGGTGCTGATCAAGGTGGGAGTATCAAGATTTATATCTCGGGCCTCCTATATAAATAAATATTAGTCCAGTAAATAGGCCCTCTCTTTTGTTTCCAGGGTGTGCAGAACCACATACGTACAGGATTCATATTTATCTAGGAGGTCATCATAAGTCCCAGTTCATCTGTTTAAACTCCCACCCTTTTAAAAGGCATTGGCTTCACCTTCTTTCCTCTTCTAATCTATCTTCAATTCAGTTACAAAATCATTGGTTCCTTCTAATTGCTACTCTTTCGTATATATATCGAAACCACTCTTCCCTCCTTAATCAGCCCTGTTCCGTTTAACTTGTATAATTATGTGTCCCCATATAAACATTATTTATTTAGCTATCTGTACCACTAGACATGAAGTAGCACTAAGCTAATGCTTCCTAGTTTGTAAAAAGTGTATTACAATGTTGATATTACATTTTATTTTATAATAAAATTAAATCATGGGTCACCCGTAGCTCAGTGGTTAAGACACAGTCTTACCAATTTGATATCTCTTGGCGGTGCCGGTTCGGATCCGGCCTGGGACTTTGACTTTTTTCATTGAGTGGCGGTCCCACAAAATGAAGAACTTTGACCGCCAATCATGGTCAGGCAATATAGGACACCAACGGGAGTCTTAGCCGAAAAAAAAATTAAATCATGAAGTCTTCATTGTCTTTGAGTTCATAGATTCACGCAAAGTCTATGTGTGTATTTCTGCCTAAATCGCAGTTCTAATATTCAACAGTCGAAAATAATAACCGATAAGAAAAATATAATTTTTGCAACATACTAAACATTAGATTTTTTGGAATCCATATTCATATTATATTTTATTATGTTAAATTTAACATGATAAATAATATGTCAAACATCAACCGATAAACTGTAAATTCAAAATTTCAGGAATAAAATGATATTAATTTTAATAGTTATCATTGAATGAATATTTACTAAATAACCTATTTCATACCAAAACTATAAATATATATAAATGAATTTTGGAACCTTGATTGATACATTACACTAAGCATTGTGTTTACTGTTGCAGGGTATGGTCGGGGTGCGACGCGGAGCTGGCTGAACGAGGCGGACAGCCTGACGACAGAGGGTTGGCCTCCGCCTAGCACGACCCCCAGCAGCCCCCCGGACTATGGGGTCACTAACGCCACCACTACCACAACCACCACCGCCACCCTGGTGCTCCTCGAGCCAGAGGACTCCTACGCCGCACTCGCCCTCAAGGCCACGGTCATGGGCTTCATCATCATGGCCGCCCTCTTCGGCAACCTCCTTGTCATCGTCAGCGTCATGCGCCACCGTAAGCTCCGTGTCATCACTAACTACTTCGTCGTTTCCCTCGCCCTGGCTGACATGCTTGTCGCCATCTGGGCCATGTGCTTCAACCTCAGCGTCGAGACGACTGGAAGATGGTTGTTCGGCTACTTTATGTGTGACGTCTGGAATTCCTTGGACGTTTACTTCTCGACGGTGTCGATACTCCATCTTTGCTGTATTAGCGTAGACAGGTATTACGCTATTGTACAACCGCTCGACTATCCGCTCATAATGACCCAGCGTAAATTGGTTATCATGCTCGCGGTGGTTTGGTGCTCTCCTGCTCTCGTGTCTTTCCTCCCAATATTCATGGGATGGTACACGACGCAGGAACACCTGGAATACAGGAAGTTACATCCCGACCTGTGTGAGTTTCTAGTGAATAAACCGTACGCGGTGATATCTTCGAGCGTGTCGTTCTGGGTGCCTGGAGTCATCATGATCTTCATGTACTACAGGATCTACATCGAAGCAGATAGGCAGGAGCGAATGTTGTACAGGTAATTTAGTTACTTTTATTTCTAAAACTTGGTCATAATAATAAAGATTTTGTGTATTGTATGAGGAGAACTCTGTTTTTCTATCAAGGAATATATTGAATAATTTAAAAAAATTAAATATTTATCTAGTGAGATCCTACGACTAGGACTGGAGGACCAAGATAATAAGGATAAAATTATAATATGACGAATGATGATTTTTCATTATTTATTTTAAGAATTATATAATTAATGTTATTTTATTATTAGTGTATTTTAGCTGTAGCTAAGGTTGTCTCATGAATCATTAATATACATATGTTATGCTCTCATGAACTAATTCAAAGGGCTAGGCCTTCTTGAGGAGAAAGTGGTGAGTGATTTGGGATAAAGAGTAAGAGCTCAGTTATTCTAGTACCTGATTGATCTCTAATTATCACTTTATCAATATTAGAAGGGGACTGATTCCTTTTTATTGTACTATAATCTGTATCATTTGTTTATCACTTTGGTTGAGATAATACCCAAAAGATACGGATAAAACAGAGTCTATGTTAATATCTCGAGGATTGCTAGGTTTTCAGAAGCATATTGTTGATACTACTGCGGAGGTTTAGTGAATGGAAGCGACCCAAGCCCACGCAGAGTGAGTTACATTAGCCATGCTATTATATAAAATAATGATGTTGAGAGAGGAGAGAAGGGAGGCAGCGATGCATTGCGTGTGAGAGCCATTCATCAAACCACAATGCTCTTGTTGTCACCTGCCGATCCTGTTTGCCCTGTCCTCTCGCTGTATTGTCCTTCTTCAAATATTGGATTTAAACTGGATTCGCAACAAATATGTTGAGGTGGAGTATTTTGAAATCTATTATGTCTAGTTGAGAAAGTGCGTGTAACGTTTTGGGATTAAGATTTAGATAGGCACACAATTTTAAAGAGCTTTTTGGTATATCCAAAAGTTATGTTCTAGGCATTTTGTTTAAGGGATACCAGGATAATTATCGAAGATAACTACCCAAAATTATTTATATCCATTAATTTAGTTTAACTAGGTTCTAAAACCTTCCTTATTGCATTTTTTTTTAAAGGCTCTTTGTGTGTTAACCCATATTAATAAAATAAACAATTGTGCTTAGTTATATATACAGGAGTAAATTAATTATTTATTGAACAACTTAATGCCCTCAGAAATATAAATATATATACGACCTAGATGGATTGAAGGGCCATAAAATATTTTATATCTTGTGTTGATTTCTTTATTGAGATACTAGGTCGGGTGGCGACCGGCTTTCATCTTATAAAAGTCAATAGTCTCTAACTGAGAGCGCTATCTTACATAGAACAAACACAAGTAAAAAAAAAAACTATCACGTCAATGAATATTAAGAATTCCAGTAATATATGTAGAGCAATTATTTATTTTAAAAAAATTTCAATAAATCCCACCAAATCACATTTACCCTTCGACGTAAACCCATGACCTCTTGCCCTTCAGTATCCTTTAATAATACCCCACTT
>NW_027111009.1:160700-176720 GCF_000696795.3 Halyomorpha halys | reverse complement strand
ATCTACATGACTATTATAAGGCCTATCTGGACATACGGAGTTGAGCTTTGGGGCTCCACTAAACCATCAAATTTCTCCAGAATCCAATCCTTACAGTCCGAAATCCTTCGTAAAATCCTTAACGCTCCTTACTTTGTCACAGATCAAGTCATCCATCAGGACCTCAATGTTCCATATGTTGCCGATTTGGCCCGAACCAGATACCGTTCCTTCCACAATGAGCTTTTCAACCACCTAAATCCACTTGTTTCTAACCTGGCTTCTCCTTCATTATCTAATAATCCTCCAAGGCGTCTGAAAAGAAGATGGCCTCGAGATCTTCTCCTCTAGAAATGTGATTGGAGTTCTATCAGTGGGTAGATTCTCCACATCTTTGTATCATGTCACTATGTCACCTACAGCAAATGGTGTGTATCCTTTAAATCATTTGCTACATAAACGATAGTGGAATAGTCATCAAGCAATGATTATATTGTATTAATTTAATTTACATGAACTATGTCAGATTAGAACAGATATTTAAGAACTAGTAACATTTATGTAATATTGATTATTTATTTCTTGTCACTTTTTCGTACTCATTTTATTGTCAAGAAACGTTTTGTCTGCTTTATTTTTTTCTTCTGTCTATTATCTAATCCATCCTAATAACATATATGTGTTTAACATTCCCCTTTCTAGGAGAGGAATCTGTCCTGATAATTAAATTTAATAGTATCTTTAGACTTATTTTGTTGTCTATCCATCTAGATATCGATGTCCTGCATATTGCACTCTCCTTAAAAATAAAATTAATAAGTACAAATTTACATGTGTTTAACTTCCTGAGCATGTATAAGACGGGTTCTATCGTAAACAGGGCAATGGACTAGTGTTGTAGAGGAGCCTTCAATTACCATTGGGTTAAACCTAAACCTTGATGCCTCCTAGGAGCGTACATCTCCGTGTATGTGTTCGCAGGGAGTCCTACAATACCGTCTAGTATAACAAGAGGCAGCCTTTGCGAGGGGCGCAGTTGGAAGCGGGTACGACCCGGGAACAGATATCGATTGACAATGTTTAGCTTATGGTTGGGATTAAGCAAGCAATGGGTAACGAACCTGTTCAAATTTTCGTTTACCTTTGTCGTATCATCGTTGAACTGTAGCTCTCTCGAGAATGTGCATTCTAGTAACTTTATCGTGTTCCTTAATTCAATATAGATCAGGTTTTAGTATCAAAGCGAATGCACTAGAAAAAGTTGTAGGGTTTTGTAAAGAGAGATTGTATCTTTTTTAGCCCCGACGAAGCCCTGCAACGTGGGGCGAAACGTTGGTTCATTAAAATAGTTGTCACTATTTGAGTTGTTTTTTTTTTACCGCACCATTTATTAGGAATCAAAAACTTTTTTTTTTAGAGTTTTCTCATTTACTAAGGGAAAAAACAGAATTTTTATTCATAGTACAATTGGTTTTCGATGAAATGGAGTTCTTGACATTCAACCCAAAATCATCTATCAACACTATTTCTCTCCACAAAATCACATGAAGTCTTTATCAAGTATATAAAAGTGAAAAATAATTTCGTTTTATTCATTCCAAAATAGAAATCATACGATTTCGCCCATCTAAATCGTATGATTTATTAAAATTATTAAAAAATTAATAAATTAATTTAAAAGTTATCATCTTATTGGTATTAAAACTACTTTGTTCCTGTGTTTTTGTCTGTACAGTGACTTTGGGTTTTACCTTTAATACGATTGGAAATTGTAAATAAAAATAATTAAATCACCTTCCCTTCAAAAAATCGGTACATTCACCTAGTTTTTGTTTATTCTTTCAATCAATTCTTCAACAATATACGAACACTAAAATTCATAATTAAAGCTGGTTCAATATAAACGCAAATAAAGAATAATTATTTGAAGTGTAAACTTTTCTTGTTGAAGTTGGTTTTAAGAAATTCTCAGAAAAGTTTTAGGCTTATTTAAAACTCGACTTTAAAACCCAGTTGGATTGGCTAATATATAAATCATGTATTCATGACTTGTAAATTAGCTTTACATTCATCAATATGGATTAGAAGTAGACTTCTAATATTCTGTAACTTTTTACATTTAAATCATGAATGAAATGTAAATATTCGTTCAACACAACACAAAAGTTATTTCTGATTCAAGATTCTCTAATTTTTTATGAGATGACAGTTTTAGTGTTGCCATCATTTTTAAAACACCCCTTCAATCTCACATCAAAATCCTTAAAGAATGGTATCAAAACTGAAGGATTAAAGTAGATACTAATAAATCCCATAAAATTATCTTTACTCTTCATCATAAGCTTATGACTTCTTGTCCTACAGTATCCTTTAATAATGAATTTCGACTATTAAAAAACTTACAAGACAAATGGTCTAAATTTCCATCTAATTACAAAAGACTCATATATGACTATAATAAGGTCTATTTGAACTGAAGGAGTTGAGCTTTGGTGCTCCACTAAACCATCGAATTCCTCTCGTATCCAATTCACTACACCGCTATTCAAAATCCTTCGTAAAATTGTGAACGATCCTTATTTTATCACAAATAAAGCCATATATCAGGACCTTAATATTCCATATTTTTCCTATTTGGCTAGAACCAGATATAAATCCTTCCATGATGAACTCTATGAAACCAAACCCTATTGTTTCAACCTTGCTTCTTCTTTAATGTCTAATGTCCTTCCAAAACATCTAAAAAGAAGATGGCCTCATGACCTCCTATTAAAGAAATGTTACTGAAGTTCTATCAATGGGTAGTAGATTTGCCACAAGACTGTATCATGTCAACATTTCACATTGAGGTGTATATATTTTTATATTAAAATATTAAATATCAGTAAATAAAAAAAAATACACTGGTGTACTCCAACTGAGGTAGGAGGAGTGAAATATTACTCTGGCTACCAATATATCCCAGCCAGATTGGAGATCAAGATTTATCAAGTGGGTTCGAAACTATGAAACTTAAACAACCCTAGACCAGATTCGATCCGGCTCAGTTTCTGGTTTTTCCATGAGTTAGAAAGAGATGCTTTATTTGGCCATGTTGGCCAAATACATTGGGTTGGTATAATACACAGCGTACCCATCAATCCATAATGGACATACACTACAATATATTAACATTTTTAGATTTCTAATAATTATCATCAATACACTTAAATACTTTTTTTCTTAACAAATAATTATTTTCTTTATTTTTATTCCTTTTCCTATTTGGTTCCTATATGCATATATTAGTTTTCCTCCTATACGTACAAAGCCAAATAACAATTTACTAATCAAACAATTACATCCCATTCATTATTCCCCCGTTTTACTTCTCTCTAGTAATCCGCAACAACTTATCGCTCAACTGAGCAAATCTACAATCATCATCAATAGACAGCAACAAACAATTAATAGTTTACTAAAAAAAAAAATTAAATAAATTTAAAAAGAACTAATATAATTTTTTTAAAACATATAAATAAATTAGAACACACGAAAAATAGGTTAAAACAAAAGAAAAAAAACACTTATGAATATTATCAGAATTAATTCTCATGCAGGTGATGATATATAAATTAAATGCCTCCTATTTAATTTAGATTTGTCTGGTTATCAATTTTGTATTAAAATGTTTAATTAATTTTTTTTTATGGAAGTCTCATTTTTTATTTTATAATAAAATACTAATACTTAGAATAAGAAAGAACATTTTGGTTATTTAAAAGTAACTGCTAATTAAATAACTAGTTGAAAGTAATAGGTACTCCCACCTCTACCTAGTTGTTATGTAGCTTGTGCTCAACTACAGAGCTGCATGTATGAATTGGGTTAAAAAAATTCCTGTATTTAGATAAATTAAACATAGGATTAATTCGGAATTCCAAGTGGCTAATTTATGTATTTGGAATAAATTTTACTCTGGCTTGTATCCAAAAGCCCAGTAGCTGTCCATTCCTCTAGCTCTTACAAGCGGCTGGCTAAATACTTTTCTCATTTAAATTCTATAGGAAATTTTGTAGTCCATTAAGTAATACAGTTCTTATATGAATGGAACTAATATCTTTGATTTTCATTCAACGTAAAAATCTAATCAAGTTTCAATTTATAGTATGATACATTTTATATGATAATTAGATACTAATCAAGCTCTCGAATGATAAGTTAGTACACACTTAAAAACGTATGCAGAAAAAAAATATTCTTTATAAAATGGAAATTGAGTGTTGGATTATCATACCTGTATATTATTGAGATAAAACTAATATCGACGGTGTCCTATAAAAAGGGTGAATTAAAGAACTTTAAGAAGAGTATATTTCGCACTCAATTTTTTTATGTACTCATATATATTTCATATTATACATATATAAATAGATTTCCATATATGAATATATTTTCTGGTCTAGAAAATTCCATTTGGATGAAAAACCTAGAATATATTTTTGAGAACTTTTTATGAAGGGTCGGGGGGGGGCAGTACTTTGTAAGGAAGTACTGTTACTAGACCAACGGTTGTGCAAGGAGGTGATTTAGTCAGAATCACTCACGATCGTCAGATTTTTCCACAACTAAAGGTACCCATTTAATCCATATGTAAAAATAGTTTACCATTCATATGTATTATAAAGTTTAATTTACAATAATTCTTAATTATTCCTAAAATGCCATATGACTTATAAATCTCTATAGACGTTTTTCAAGGCAATGTTATCAAATATAGTCATACTTTTTTTTTTACAAGCAGTTTCATAGAACTAAGTATTAATGTAAGGAATCATATTTCCTGTTTGTTTCATAAACTAATTTTAAATGTGTACTTTTTCCCCATAAAACGTGAGATAGTTCCACCGTAGTCATTTAAATGATCCTCTTTCTTTCTGAATTATCATTTTTTTTTTATTTTACCAATGCTTAGTCGAAAATTGGGAATGACTTTAAAATCGTGTTTTATTATATGTACTTTTTTTTTTATATCAGTATAATTTTTATAGGAAAATATAACTTTATTAAATTATTATCGTAAAACTGTTAATATAAATTAAATGACTTCTTGAGGTAAACCTTATAATGGTTAAAAATTAAAGAATATAAAAATTATATTTTTATTTATATAACTATGTTTCCAGTTGTTTTTCATACATATTTTAATACTAGTATTGTAATTACAAACTGTAAAAACATATACTATTGTTTTTTAATATAAACTTTTATTTATTGATAGATATTACAATCTACCACACTGTTGTGGCAAGAGGTAATAGCGATGAATGATCACATTCAAACTAACATAAAATAAAATATGAATAAAAATAAATAAATGGAAAAAAACACATAAAAATAAATAAAATCCCTCTTAAAATATTTACAAACAGAAGGATAAAGAAAATGAACATAATCAAACTATGTGTATGAAAAAATAAATAAATAAAATAAAATAATCTCTAGTCACATTTACACTCTTATTTACAATATTTATACAATATGAGAATCCCTGAGCCCACTCTATCCCCCACATGTGAGGGGTAGAGCAGAGCTCATAAGATCCCAGCGCATCCCTCTCGCCGCATCACTGGTAGTGAGTCACTCGAGTGAGAATCTGACCATTGCCAGGACTCTAATTGTCCACTTTTATTTTACAATAAGTCTCTTGGCCACTGCCGTATTCACTTTCTTGTAGGGATGGGTGGAACTAGATAAGGATTAAACTAAAGGATTAAGATGATTGGAAAGGTTTATATTTATAGGAATTTAGAGAATTTGGTTTCTCTAATTGTATGAGGTCAAGAACTAAAGGGATAAGAAAATCATGGTGTAATGTTCTGATGGAAATGTAATAGGGTGCATTAACTATGGTTCTAAGGATTTTGGATTGAAAGGATTGGTTTGTTGTTCGACAGTTTAGCTCGTCCCTAAAGTTCAAGTCCATAGGTCCAGATAAATCTGAGTATATTCTTATAAATTAGAAGTTTGTTTTCTAGTAATAGATGAGAGGTCCGGCAGAGCAGTCGGTATGGTTGGCTGAATCGTCTTTTGAGTTCTTGTCTTTAAGTCTAGCATGTTGGTTCCAAGTGAGTCTTTTGTCTAAGATGAATCCAAGGTTTCGCACAGTGTCGGATCAGAGTAGAGAAATATTACTAAAAGTAACAGAGGGACAGAAGCTGCGGCGGAAAAAGAAAGTCACATGGGTGCACTTCGATACCCATACTGTAAAGTTTAGTATTAAAGAAATGTAAATAACATAATGTTCCTCGGAATATTATAATATATCCGTAATTGAAGTCAATAAAACTAATTGAAAACTTCTGAAGCATAATTGAGTAATTATATATTAGGAACTTCGAACAAAAGGAAAAATGGAATTCCAGAAATGAGCCGAGGGGTCCGTTACTGGACTTAATTATTAAAGATAATGATGGAGGCAATACTCGGGACCTTTTGTCATTGGGCCAACTTATACTATCAAAGTTTTAATCGCTTTATCGATCTACGGCAATCGAAGCCCTTGTTCGTGACCATTCATTATTTTAGTCTATATAAATAATTTTGAGAGGATTCACTTATTTGAATGGGGACGCTTGTAGCGTAAAAAGTTTTTTAATCAATTTATAATTCGTTAATTTCTTTTTTTTTCTTGTGGATGGCACAGCATTATTTACAGAAGAAAGACAAATACGGCACTGTCATTGACGGATTTTTTTACTTTTAATTTAGACACAGATAAAAGGAAAATCTCTTTAATTTAAAGTTGTAGTTCATGAGTTATGTTTCAATTACATAACTTCAAATTTAATATAAAATAATTAAATGTTAAGAAGATAGTCGGGGGTGCTGTCAGCAAATAAACAAAAACAATTTATTTTTGCCGACGTTTCGACCTCAATTTCAGGTCTTCATCAGGGAGCTAAGCAGAGCTTCTGACTAAACAAATTAACACCTCAATAAAATAATTAAACTTGATTTAGTTACATTTCAATTTCTGCAGCCAAGCTAGCACTTGTTCTTCTTGTAAAGTCGCAGCTATTCTCACACAGAAATATGTCTTCCACTGAAATATAATATATCATCTAATTCGATGACGCAAAATTTTCAGATTAACATTTTATTGCTAGATTTCGGTTGATAGTTGTTTTCGCTAATAACAAACATAAGAAGACTCAAATTTTATTTTTGGAGACGAGTTTTTATTATTGAGCAAACTAACACCTAAAGATTGCCTTTTTTGAGAATCACCCTTAAACTCACGTTTGCATGGTATTATATGTAAGGTATTAGAAATCGCTTATCACAAATTGAAAATAAGCCACACCTAATGCTTTAATTTAACTACACTACTTCAAGTTTTCAAGAAGAAAATGATTTATAAAATGTTTCAGGAAAGAAGAATTTTAAGAATTGGCCACAATGAGAATAGGTTTCATTGTTTATTATATTGAAGATTTGATTTTCATTGGAAGACAAATAAAAAAGTTTATTAGAAAAATATTTGTATTCCAGTCATAATACTTAACCTTTAAAGAAAATGAGGAAAAACGAAAAAAAAAAATTCATGAGTGGATTGAGTAATGCATAATATATATTTTTTTTTCCCAAAAGTGTGTTTAGTGAAAATAGGCAGGGGATTTTGATAGTTGATATCTACACCAACCAAAAGTGATGTAAATAAACTATCCAAAAGTAATAATTATATTTTTTGTTATTAGGTAATGCTTTAATATGATGTGAAATAGAAAATGATACCACAAAAGAGATATAGTGCTAAATGCTAAAAAATAAATTTCCAGTTCTCTATCAAGAATAATTATACACATTTTGCTAATAAATATATTAGTTCAACTTTCCTAAATCTATCAATTAAAGAGACTCGATTTTAATTGAACTTGCGTGCCGCAACGGTCATATCATGGGTATATCTAAATCAATTCTGACTGACTGTTGCATATTCGTTACCTTCTGTATTAGTTTAATATATGAAGAATCTTAAAACATTAATTTAATGCATTTGAAAATATTTTCTTTGTTTAGGTATTCCTCTGTTCTGTTAATAAATATCACCTCGCCTTGACAGATGAAACGATGTTACACAACCCACAAGTTTGTTCCTAATTTATTTTTAGAAAACCTTCTCAAAGGAAACTGGGTTGTTTATATCTATCGATCAAATATATTTACAGAAAAATATAAATTAAAATAAGTTGATTAAACCAATTTTATATTATATCCCCATGGTACGTCAGCAACAGAATACTGCACAGATAGTAGTTACACATACCGACTGAACTAATCAATAATCATATTGTAAATATGTATATATAGTTGACCGTAAAAATTGGTATATAAGAATATGGTCAGGGTTGCGGTCAAAAGTGAAACAAAAATAGTTTACAACTATTTTTGTTTCACTTTTGACCGCAACCCTGACCATCTTCTTATATAATCAATAATCAATATATGAATAAACTCGCTCATGCCATTTTTTCATAATTTTGCAAGATATCACATTTGTCTGGTTGACTTCAATTTGAATATAGGTGTGAATCAATAAATAAAGTAAATTAAAAAAAAATGATGAAATTTTTTTAATAGTTTTTTTTAACGAGGGGGTCCCTCTGTCTGACGGCACGCCAGCTCCCATTTTAAAAAGTATAACTCAATGAAATGAAAAAACTCAATAAAATAAAAAACTCTATTTTTACGATCCCTTTTTATTATCTTGTTGATGTTGATCTCATGTAAATTGAAATAAATTTTACTGTTGAATGTGATAAATAATTTTAATTGTTAATTTAATTTGTAAAATTGACTAATTGGGGTAATTTGAGAACTGATATAAATGGCTTGGGCAGAATAGCATGCATTGTCCCTGAGGATGGCCGAATTAGCCGAAACGTCGGACTTATAAATAAATGAAAACAAAATGTTTTGAGACTATAATGAATGAAATTTTATTTATTTAAAAAATAATTACAGAAACTATTTTTATATAATATAGAGAGTGTTCGAATTTTATTAAATATTCCATTTATATTTTATTTATTAAAAAAATTATCACAGAAAACTTTATCATAATACAGAGATTAATAAAATTGTTCGAATTTTAATAAGTATTCCATTTATATTTTTTATTATTTTACTCACATCCTTTTTTTTTGGCTATAAAAAACCATCATAAAACCTTTATTTTGACATTTCATAACTAATAATATTCCAAAAATATTAAATTAAATTTAGTATTGTTTAATAAATTAAAATTTTGCTTTCATTAACCATATACTTTAACTCACAGTATTATTGTAAACTAAGACTAAATGTTTCTGCAATTACGTATTTCGTTTCCTTGATTCAAATCTATCCAAAAATTGACAATAATTCTAGTCATTAAGAGGAAGATCATTATATTGCACAATTCAAAATTTTATTATATTGTACAAATTGCATCTTGGTTCTTTTTTTATATATATAAATTTTAAGTATATATAAATATGAAATTATTGTTTCATTTACAGATTTATACATGATTCGTAAAAAACAGAAAAAACGAATTAATTATAATTTCCCGAAATTATCAAAATATTAAGTTAATTGATTAAATGATATGAACTTAATTATTCTTACTTCGGGTTATTATTATTCTTATTAGTTATTTCTTGTTTGGTCATGTTATTGATACGAAGTGTGGATGGTGAAAGAAGACAGAGCAGAATTTTCCTGTCATAAGTAGAGAGCAGATTTCAACATTATTTATTGTCTATTTTATTACCTTGCGTAACGTAAGTGTGTAGTGAGAATTTATTCGTTTCAGTTTTTGTCCTAATTTTCATTAGTGAATATTTAGCGAATTTGCTAGGAGTCAAAAAAGGTTAGATAAAAGTTCCACGAATTAATATTCCAAATTAAATATAAAGTTTAATACTGCAGTATTTGGGAGTTTTGTTTACTATTTTACACATTTTAAAGTTTTTACTACACGAAAATCCGATTCATAATTATATCGGATTTAATTAACAATTTTAAAATGTAAAATAATTTCATAAAAAGTAAAAACAATATCTCTCTATTATATAAAAAGTATTTAGTGATCACTGTATAATATAACCACCTAGAAATATTTTATGTATAATAATGAAAAGATAAAAATGAAATAAATTGCAACAAGTACAATTAAATGAACAGTTATATTACTTTTAACATAAAATGGGGGTTGGACATGGATTACCCTCTTAGCATATTTAAAATATAAGATAAATATTATACATTTAGTAATTTTTAAAAAATAATATAAAATAAATGCTTCAGAATTTAATATCAGTTAAGAAGGGATCAAAACTAAAATAAGAGATTAGCTATTGTTGTTTAGAATTGTTTAGAACTTACATTAAGAAAATATAATTTTTTTATAATTATCACAATTTTAATTTGTAATTTTTTTATAATGATCACAATAACAATTCATAATTTTTTTTTGTTAC
Organism: Halyomorpha halys; assembly: GCF_000696795.3. NCBI lineage: Eukaryota > Metazoa > Arthropoda > Insecta > Hemiptera > Pentatomidae > Halyomorpha > Halyomorpha halys. The sequence goes on along the minus strand of NW_027111009.1, from coordinate 166,236 downwards.
ATAAAACAGTTTCACATTACATTATGAATAACAATACATTAGGTTAGTGTACCTAATAGTGCTATATAACAATATAATACCTGGAAAGGTTGCCAATATTAGTATAAGTCAGATAGTGGCTGAAATAGTTTAAGTGTGTCTACACGCTGTAGAACATTTTCCAATTATATTTCAATATTAATTACTTATATAATGAATTATGAATTATATTAAATTTATAATCTTAAACACTTTTTTGAGACTGGTAAATTTTTTAAGTCCGACGTTTCGGATATATTATGATTGTCCCTGAGGCCGGGTTGGCCGAAATGTCGGACTTAATAAAAAATAAAATGTGTTGAGACTAAAAATGGATAGAAATTGAAGTATATTAATTTTATAACCTCTTTCCTATAACCGTTCCTTTAATCTCTTCTGAAAAATAATTTTTAAATAATGATTTCAAAATTTGTTCTCACTCACTTAATATATTTTGGCTATTTTTCTATTTACTCGCCCTCTTCAGAATTAAATCCAATCTTGTTTTACTTTAGTTTCATAACTAGTGAATTGTATTAACCATTAATTCCTAAAGTAAAACCAAATTAAATACAATTAGCTTCATAAGTAGATAACATAATTTTTTTTAAATTGTAAGTTTATTGACAAATCGGTCATACAAATGAAAAATAAATGAAAATTAGTGTTGTTTTATACAAATAATATTTTCCCTATTTTTAAGACTGGTTATTATTGTTTAAATAAAATAAATTTTAACCAAATCATATTGGATCTCACAAGAGTTGAGATAAGGTATTATAGTGTAAATTGATTGTGATTAAAAGTTTTAATGTGAAGAATTGACAATGTACGGTAATTTTGACTGAAATTATTGACCTGTGCAGAATAGCCTGCATAAAGTTTTTAAAATTGATGTGGTAATGATATTTGAATTTAAGATTGTCCGAAACGTTAGACATATAAGAAAAAAAATTGTTTTGAGACTTAAATTGGATAAAGTTTATAGTGTTGTTGTTATTTGCTGTAATTTTAAAATTTGAGGAAAACAATTTAGAACAAGCAACAAACTTTAAATCGAGTTTTTTTTTTCAAAGTTTAGGTGATTTAATTTGATTAGTACTTTTTTTTATGTTCAGAATAACCTAAAATAAATATATTAATTTATCGACATTTTAAAAAAAATATTGATATATTGCAACTACCATAGTAAAATTTAATTAAAGAAATTCAATCGCGAAATATTTTGTTGACCTACTAATTTCATTTGACCAGCTTCGATTTTATAAGCTATTACGAAATAATGAAAAGAAATGAAAAATATAGACCGTAACAAATCTCCTTTGTTATGTCATCAAAGCATTTCATTTGGTTTATCTGTCGTAAAGTCCGAACGTGTCTAATAAACATCACGCTTCTAGCCACTAAATCTAACCGAATCAAATATTTTACGATGGCTATTTTTAAACAAATACTTTATACATTTTCATATCTAGAAATATATATTGGGCTGTATTTATCCTAAATATATGATACCTGTCGAAAATTAAAAGATTTAGTCAAAATTTTATCAGCATTTATTAAAAATATTTTTATTAATTTGTCTATTCTTATGACGTTGGTATTCTTTATTATTCATTATAGTTTATATTTATGTATCCTCTTCCATGAATTATATCAGGTTAAAGACTAATATAGAAACAAATGATTATGTATGAACAACAGTTAAAAAATCGATTTACTAAAATTGCTTGGTATTTTCAAACCTTAAAACTATATGTTCTATATATGTTAATACTATATGTTTAATATTCTATTAAAAACTTTATGTTTTTGTGTAAATAATTTTGTACTAGATTTTTACCATTTTGAGAGTTCAATTTTCTAATGAAGGGCTTTCTAAAAATTTAACAGAAGAGAGAATTCCGAAACAAATTTTAGAAATCCTAACCACAGAACATAATTCTGACTTTTTTTTTTTTTTTTTTAATTTTAGTCTTTAAGATGTTTCTACAACTCTAATGACAATAAAGATGCAAAAGTGATGATACAAGTAAATAATTTTACCAGAAATTTGAATAACTAAAAACATAAATTGCTTGCTCAAAACATTTTAGCCAGATTATCGAAAAGATAACCAGATCAACCGAAGCTTTAGCTGAATTACCAAAAAGTTAGTTTTAACAGTAGGAAGAATAGAGGTTGGAAGAAAGCTATTATTTTTACATCATATTACTATTCAAAACCATGGAGGAGTATGAAAATGATCTTTTAAAGTTTTCTATTTTTGGACATGGACTAATTTCATAATGACTCTACTTCACTATAATTCCCTGCTATCACTTAATAGTGAGTGGCCCCAATTTGTTGCTTATTATCCAATTTCCAGTGGAAGAACCACAAGCCCATTTAGTATTTATCCGTACATCTTTTGCTATCCTGCTACAGTCGTTGCTAAACACATCAGGAGCTGCACTTTTTCAACAGTTTTTCAAAAGTTAACAGATAGTAGTATATAATATTATTTCTTAGAAGTCAAGTTAGGAAAAATAAAAAAAAATAAAATAAAAAAATTGAATGATAAAAACCAGGTTTGCATGAAGCTGTTAAATGATTCCAGATTAACTTGATACCTGGATTGTTTTATTCGACTTGAAAGGTGCCATCTGTAGCCGAGTGAGTTAGAGGGCCAACTTTAACTTACTCGTAACAGCAACGCTGGTTCGAACCTAAGGGTCTTTTTGATGATGACTTTTGTTTTCGTAGTCAACCCACGAAATAAGAATTTGACCTCCCACCATGGTTGGAATAGGGTAGCATCCTGTAGATTACATCCTTCCCTCCCACACTCTTACGTTTTTACAGAAGGTAAAAAACAAATAAGAAATGCGAAATAATGTAAAAATAAAAAAATCATAAAATTTCTACTTAAACATGGGATTTTTGAAATTTACTTCAAATGTGTAAAGACCGTTTTTAAACTCATAGAAGCACCTAATTTTATATAACCAACTCGTATCAACTGAATATATCTAATATCTATTAATTTTACCTACCTATATATGGAATATATAGGAATCATGAAGAATTTCGAATTTGACTTTTCAGCGGAAATTCACGTTTTGAGAACCCTTGGGTCGTAATTACCAAGTGAATTTCAGTTTCATACGATTTTTCGTTTTCTTTTTTTTACATATCGACTGAACCGGATGAACCACACTATACTTTTCACACTTTCTCGATTTTATCAAAAACTGCCAGAATGCATTTTGATTCAATTAGTATATTAACGAATATTCAAATGCTCTTTAATATCAGCTATGCCCTTTCCTCATTGAAAAGGTTATACAGGGCTTAGATTTCGAATTTTCAAAATAGCTTCCTCTGAAGTCCCTTCAGTTTTGTTTGTTTGAATTGCCCATTTCATATTTTTTCTTGTAGTGAAAATTGTAAATAAAATATAAAATGATTTACTAATTAACGTATTAATACTATTTCAGAAATAAGAGTATATATGGAAGATCGCTAATTGACTCTGTGTAATAATAAAAGGAAGACGGTCCGAGTGCGGTCAAAGAAAAACTCAAATAGTGATTAAACTATTTATATTGAGCCTAACGTTTCGCCCCACGTTGCAGGGCTTCATCAGGGCTAAAAAAAGATACAAACACTTAAACAATGTGAACATAAATGAACAAATTAAATGAAAAATTAAAAAGTTGTTCAATGAAACGTAAAAATTAGACAATAATAATAAAAGGTTATAGATAATTAGTGAAGACGGAAATAATTACAGATAAAAAGAAGAAATAGAAATTAGAAATAGAAATACAGTACAAACTAACAGATGGAAAAAGGAGGATAAGAGTAAAGGAAGATAATGAACAGACAGAAAATGTAGCTTTCAGACTCGAAGTCAGAGTGAAGTGAACTGTTGACAGGATGTTATAGAAGTAGTAGTGGAAATTAGCAGTTAGGGTCCGTTACATTTGAAAATAATTTTAAAGAAAACAGTATAATTGAAAGTTTCAAAAAAAGTTTACATATTTCCTGTATTTTATGTCTCAGATTTTCGTTGATAATTGTAAATATGTACATTAGCAGAAATTTTATCATTTCATTTATTTTTTTTTAGTTTAATTGTATTTGATTTTTTATCATTTTTCTTTACTTTTTATTTAATATCAGAAGTCACCTTATGTTTTATGATATGAAATGTGATTTTATTTTATTTGTTCTATCATTATTCTAGTTACACCCTGAGTCAACTCCTGTGGGTTCTTGGAGCCCTCCTGGGGTCCCCCCAGCCTCTCAAAATTGGGTAAAAATCTGGCGGTTGAGCGTGATTCTGACTAGATCACCTCCTTGCACAGCCGTTGGTCTAGTAACAGTAATTCTTTACCCTTCCCTGACCCTTCATGGGTTGTAGTGGTACAGATTTAGTTTTTAATTTTATCATTAAATTATATATTCTGTTAATTATTGTTGTATATCTTTCCAAATTAATTGTTTTATTTTATGACGTTTTATAATTTCATCTCTATTTTGTATTTTTATTTTTACTCTAAGGCTTTAAAGCCTAATTTTGACGCATGTATATTGTTCTAAAGGGATCAATCCCAGAATAAATAAAGATTATTATTATTATAGAAAATTAAATTGGTATGGGAACTATTTAGTGTCCGAACAAAATACTATCCCAGCCAGGCCTAAAGTTTACTAGACAAGCAATATAAGCTCCCGAGTTACTGCAAAACTATTCACATAAGAAACGATATCTAATGCCTTTTTCCTAAAAACCGTTTAGAGATAGAGTGCTTTGACAAATCTTTACTATCTAATATTTTCAATGATCCTTGTAAAGATAAAAATTATATTATTGGAAAAGATCTTCACATCTGAAATATTGGGAATTTGGTCCAAAATGTATTGGACACAACTTACATATTTTAGTAAAGTTACTCTGCTTTAAAAAATGTTCTCTTAGGTTCTCTAGTGTTATTGGTAGTTTCAAAGATAAAGAGTTCCGAATGAAAAGTTTATTTTTTTTTAAGCTTTTAAGCTTAAAAGCTGAAATTTTAATTCCCCCCACTATAGTTAGCATACTCGTCAATTTATATTAGCAATCATACAGTTTTCATTATATTGATCAAACATTGGCGTAAAAGTTTTTTCTCCTCTTGGGCTCTTCTTCTATAATAACCAAGGTATCAATTAAGACTTGATGATTTACTTTTTATTGTAAATTACGATGTTACATCCACATTGAAACAAACTAGGAAGAACTTAGCTGAAGGCTAAGAACTCCAACTCTTGATCCTTAAGAATGAATGCCCCTACTGGTCCTTAGGGCTACTAGTAAATAGAAAAAGTATACTAGGAATGATATTAGGGGATGACATTATCCAATCAGATGTTGTGTAGATAAGACGTGGGGACATAGTGAATTCATCTTTTGATATCTTAGATAGGAGGAGCTTTTAGCAAAGTCAATACATTTTTTAAAAAATGGGGTTCATGTCCACTAAATTAATTGTTT